>NC_079151.1:48289067-48520027 GCF_947563725.1 Argiope bruennichi
GGTAACTTAAAATGGCAGTGGGAAAAAAAATGATGAATGG
The DNA here is from genome assembly GCF_947563725.1 of Argiope bruennichi. Lineage (NCBI taxonomy): Eukaryota > Metazoa > Arthropoda > Arachnida > Araneae > Araneidae > Argiope > Argiope bruennichi. Next base: position 48,289,108 of record NC_079151.1, read on the forward strand.
TAGCAAGATAAAAGGATGTCCTATAAATGAATCCTATAAATAAATGTAAATTGCATCTTATAAATTAAACTAAATATTTATCAAAGCTAAACATATTTTGCATTAATGAATAAATTGTTATATTGTAATCATAATTGTATTGAAAAATTCACAATGCTTTTTTAAGCTATAAATTTTCCATATATCATTTTTTATTGCCATTTTGAAAATATGTGTTAAAATATTTCAAATATTTCTATGTTTATAAAATTATTTTTTTTTCATATTTCAGGACTGAGCCTGTCACAGAAACTATTGAAGAAACTAAAACACCTCCAGTTGCCTCAAGTGAAAACAATCTACCTCCTTCTGAGCCAGAAGAGGCTCCTCCTCCAAGCGAGCCTCCTGATGAAATTCCACAGATAGCTAAACAAGTCAGGCATGATGAAGATGCAAATGAATCTGGTGAAAGGCCACACAAAAGACTGGAGCATATTGAAATTTTAGAAATTGCCGAAGGTCCCCAGCTCATTGAACCAAGTGAAGTGATTGTTAGTAGTGGTGCAATCTGTGAGACTGCAGAGCCTGTTCTAACTCCATTTGGTGAGTAAAAATGAATTTGATTTAATTATTTTTTTAGGGAGAAAAAGAGCATTTAAATAATTTACTTATATGTTTTAATCCTTTATTTAAATGTTAGAACGTTTCAAAGCAATTAGATGTCATTTTTTTAAAATTTGTAACATTATATTTTTGATATTTTACTTTTTTGTATTTATAATTGATAAAAAGAATCTGAATAAATAAGATCAATGGTTGGAGTTAATGAAAATTCATGTTAACTTAAGAAACTTTTGTTATTACACCGAAAAATGAGAAATATTAACTACTTTACCTTCATATTCTGAAAATTATTCTATTTTGTTTTCATTAAAATACATATTTAAAACATATATTTTCTTAGCAGTGAAACTAAAAAATGGACCTGAAAAAATTATTGTGCATGAAATTTACTATATTTGAAAATTTTTCAGAGCTTCATCTTTCTTTTTTTTAATAGGTAAAAAAAATGCAAAAATGATTCAAAAAATTATTTATTTTAAGAAAGAATTAGGTGAAGTTTCTTCAGAAATTTATATGAAAATTTGATTTATGATTCAGATTTTTTTGCAGATATTTTAAAAATACAATATTTATTTTTAAATATAAATTTTATTTATTATATTATATGAATCTTTAAAATATAATATATGGCTTGTGTTCTTTCATCATTTTTGACTGCTGAATAGATTAAATCTTTTCAGTATTATAAATTATATGATAATTTGTATCTATAAACTTCTTGGCACTCTGCAAACTACTTATCTGAAAGTAATGATTAATCATTTAATAGTTATTTGTATTTCCTGATTAATTTCTCTACTTAGGTTGCGGTAATGATAATCCCTGCTTTCCAATTAGATTATTGGGGTTATTAAACTAAATTATGTAATCCATATATAAAATTGCTCTCTAATTTTTGGCTATAATATAATTTTTTTTGTTTTGAAATTTGTTTTTATTATATGCTTACCAAGTAATTATTTGCATTCAGTTTAATTTTTGAGACAATTTTGAAAATGTTTATTTTATTTGTTAAACAATTCTAATCTTTTCATTGTAGAAAAGTTGAGACGAAAAGATTTGGAAATATCTAAAGCCATTGAGGAAAAGGAAGTGATAACAGCTGAAATTCTTCAGATTCCAATAGAAGAATTGAAAAGTCCAGCAGAAGTAAGTATAAAAATAATATGCCTGTGATAAGTATTCTTTTATATAGTAAATTGCAAAGTTTATCTGAAAATTTATTTTATTAGCTTAAATTAAATAGTTTCACAAAATATGTTTGTTTTCCTTGTTATTTATTTATTATTATATTGAATAATATTTTACCAACTTAAAATTTTCTTTTCAGTCTTTCTAATATTTTGTTAAAAGCAGTGTTTTCACATTATTTCGGATTATCTTTATAATACATTAATTATAATATTTCTTATAGGATTTTAAATTTCTTAGCATGATTTTATTCTGATATTAAAATAATTTCTACTTAAAAATCTATTTTTGTATTGAATTGTATATATTCATCATCTCTTAAAGTTGTATATAATATGGATCAATATTAAATTTTTAATATTTTATTCTGTTAATATTTTAGATTCAAGAAGATGATACCAAAGAAATGACAGCTTTAGATTTGATAACTGTTGCTGTACACCAAGGTAATGGATAATATTATCTATATGACTAACTGAAAGAGTTTTTATTGAAGAGGTTTTATTAATCATAGAGCCACAAACAATTGTTTAGCATTATATGTAAAAGAATGGAAAATATTTTATGCTGAAAATCTGATATATACATGTGGACCCTCCCTCCCCCCATATGCCAGCCATGCTCACAAACGCATATGCTTTTTAAAAAAATCATATGCAGATTGAGAAATACATACTTTACTAATATATCTCAATTTTTTTGATTTTTGACTCTCTTTTGATTTTTGAGTTAACTAAGCTATTATAAGCTGTAAATGATCTTCAGAAGTTGCATTTTTTCTACATAATATAATTTAATGTTATTTTTACCATGTTTATTTTAAATATAATTATTATAAGATTCTTAGATCTATATTTTTTACTTTTTTCTATTTTTTTTATTTATGCATTTATTTTCTGTTTTACAGTTCCATTTTTTTTTTTTTTTTGCTTGTATCAAAGATAATCCAAAGATGTAAATTGAGAAAATCGAAACTGATTTTCTGAAACTGGTTCAATTTTCAAAACACTCAACACTAGTTATATATTAGTATTGTTAATATTTTGTTAATAGTTTAATTATTAGAATTGTTGATAGTTTGCACTAAAGATATTCATTTTTAAATGTTATTAAAATTTTTGGCATTTCTAAATATTTATTTCTTTATTTAGGTAATAAATTAGCATCATTTTTAAATGAAGGGTTAAGTTTGGAAGAATCACCTCCTATAATTGATCATGGTATGTTTATGCTGCTATCTTCTTTTTTAGATTTATATTTTATAATAATATAACTTAATACTAATAACAATTTAATAATAATATTATTAATATTTTTATTTATAATAATAATATAATTATTAATAATAATTAATGACAATCATATTAATTTATAACATAATATGATTTGTTTTCATTTTATATTGTTTTGATAGAATCTTGTGAAGAATTAAACAGTCAAGACAATACTTCAACACATGAAAGGACATCCTCTTTCACTCCTTTCTGCAGGCTCAAAGGTGTTTCTCTTGAATCACTATTGCCAGTATCAACAGCTCTCAATCAAAGTTTAGCACAGCTGGTGGTATGTGTTTTTTACATCTTATGAATTATAGTATGTTATCTACAGTAAGATAAGCTAAAGAGCTAGCTTACAGAGTGGAATAGTTTGTATTTATACTGCACTTGGTCGACTTATGAGTTTCGATAACATGGGAAGTGGGTGAATTATGTTGACTAAAACGGTTTATATATCAATGAACAACTAAACCAGGAATAAAAATTCTGCAATTTTGTTGGTTCAGAAACTTTATATATACACACCATTTTTGCATGAAATAATGAATTTTTGAAACTTCAAATGAAATTTGTATAAATTAAGCTGAACATGTTTGCATTATTTTTATAAACATTTTATATTTTTATTTTAAATTTGTTGGTTTTAAAGATATTAAATAACTGAAGATAATAAGTTACATTTTTTCTTTTCTACAATTTAAATTAAAATTTTTAACTTAGGAGATAAATATTTTTTTCATTTTTTGAAATTTTTCATTGCTATTAAATTTTATTGTGTGTTATTAATGTTAAAAATAATTTAGTAGGCATCTGTATACAATATTATCCATGCCAAGAGAGAAAATAATGTGTTTTATTTAGTGTGGACATGTCCAGTTATATTCATTATTTGGTTCTGCACTTTATTTTGCAGGTTATGATCAGAGATATGGAAGAAGAAAGAAAGCAACTACGCAAGGAGCTTGCAAATTGTCAAGAACAAGTACATCAGCTTCATGAAGCTCATCGGCACTGCATAACGCAATCCCAATCACCCAGTATGCATTCAAGGCCTAGTAGCTTTGTGTCAGTTGCCTCGACAGCTTCGGATGGCATGACTGAATTTTTTGAGTCTCAGCATTTGTTTTCAGGTACTTTAGTGTCATGGTTGTTACCCTCTTCAAAATTCATTATTTTTATAATGCTTTTTCCCATTTTATTTATTGATTGAATTAGCTATACATCACCTTTTTAATTTAGTAATAAATTGTGATATAACTTTAAGTTGAATGTCTAATGTTTTAAATAATGAATAGCATGTAATACAAATTTAATTTAATTTTAATAAATATATTGTATTTGAAATTAACATATTTTTTAAAAATTGTAATATGAAGTTGGTCTGCTTTCACTCAAATTAATGATTACAATTAAGTAAAAAATATACATTTTATTATTTTTTTTTTGCCTAATTTTTTATCATTTAATTATGTATTGAGCCTAATGCTGTATCTAAGGAAATTAAAATGAACTGCTAACCTTAATATCTTTAGCAAATGCCAAGAATTATTTTTGAGCAAAGCTCTCCTATTGAAGTGACACCACATTGTTAGTGTCATGATAATGGCACAATTTAATACTTAATTAGGAATTAGCTGAATGGTGAGAAGAGAACAATTCCTTCATTGCAATTGGCTGATAAAATCCCGTGATACTTCTGTTGTCTTTCCCATTAAAAGATTAGATATGATTTATTATTTAACTTCCTGAAAATAATGTCAATAAAATGCTCACTTGAAATAATTATAACAATTTTACAACTAACATATTTTGAATGTAATTTTTGAATGCAAAATTACTTGTTTTTAATTAGAAAGAAAAGTAAATAACTACTATTATGATAGAAAGTGTACAACAAGTATTAGAAATAATTACCAATTTTTAATTTGAATGTTCCAATAATTAAATGATAAGAATTTTTGAATGTGTAAAGAAAATTGCTAATTTAATTTACAATTCTAAATTTTGTCTGTTAAAGAAACCATTATTTTTTAAATAATATTTTTATTTGAATATTTTAGATCAATATTTAATAACTTATTTATTTCTTAAATTTAGTATTAGAGAAATCAGAAGAATCAGCATGTGCAAGCCCTATTCCAAAAGATACCACTGAAATCCCTCAGTCATCTAGTCCAATGCCTGAAGATGCCCTCCCCTCAGAAATGAGGACTTTAGAAGAAGTTAGTGAAACCAATAATAGAACTTGTGATCAGTCTATAAATGCTTCAAACTGTGATGTACAAAACTCTGTCCCATCTGCTAATGCTAGTGAAACATGTCCAGCAGAGGATAGCACGGGATCTGATGCAGTGTGTAGGACAGTCCAAGATGAGCACACTGTTGATCCAGTGTATCTCTGAAGAAACCTCAGCTCTGCATGTGTTTTGTCTTAAGCCAATTCTTGCTGGTTATACACGTTATTTTGCAGATATAAAAACCATCCTGTAAACTTGTAAATTTTTTCTTTTTGCCCCCCCCCCCCCCACTGTAAATGTAATTTGTGCAGAAATATACTTGTGAATGTTGTTGAAGCTAGTAAGAAGTCTGGACTGACTTCTTATTCTTTGTTTTATATATGTCCAGTGTGTGATCAGTTGTGTAGTAAAACCTTTATTTATTGTACAAATTTCCCAATAATACTCGAAGTAAATGGTATGTCCCATGAGATTTTTTTTTTCGTGTTTTGGAAAGTGACAATGAGTAGCTGGGACACTGCCATATGTAAAAAGTAATATTTGTGTGAACATTATGGTGCTCTTGGCAGTGCTTTTAATGTCTCTGAGGCCTTCAATAATAACTATCCTTGCTTGTTCAGATGACCAAGTCTGAAACTAATTCATGTCCTTTCTGAAAGGATGAGAGTATTTTGTAGATACATATAAATAAATCTATATCTATATATACTATATCTATATATCTATATATATTGCTGCAGTTAGTTTTCTAATTCAAGATCCTCTTTTCCAACTGTTTTGTGCTCTTGCAAGTAATAAGCATTAGTCATTTTTTAAAAAAGTTATTTTTATGTCTTTAATTATTTATTTTTTTATTTCTAATATTTTAAAATAAGACTTTTTTCATTATGAATTTTCTTGAGATTAAAATAAATATAAAAAAATTGTGATCATCTCTATAAATCTTAATATTAACTTAAATATGTATGATGATTCTGTGTATTAATGTGCTTTGATACCGATAACTTATTATGTATATTGTGAATTCTTACAAAGTGAATATGTTATGATACAACTTAATTGTATTTAATTCTTGAAAATATAAAGAACAAATAAACTGTATGTACATCTAAAATCTTGATTAAAAATGATCATAGCAAATTCCTGAAAATCTAAATTAGCAATTTTACCTGTGGCTTAGATTGTAACATATCATCTTTGTATATAGACGCACATACCCCTGAAATTATTGGTAATTTTCATATTATTCTATAGTTTTTTTTATATAGATTATATATTATTTCATTAGAATGAGTATCATCTGCATCTGTTAAGTATGGCATTATAATTTTTTTTTCACAAACAAGAGCTAATTACATGTGTATTCTGTAAAATAAATAAATAAAAAGTGGTTTAAGGTTGTGAATCGGAAAATCTGTAATTGGTTTGTGAGAAAAATAAAATCTCAATCAATTTGTTTATTTTGTTTCCTATCTTGTTGAAGTGCTGTTGTGATTAAAAGATCTGGTATTATATTTTGCTCTAAAATATTTTATAATTTAATTAATTGAAAATGATACCATATTTTGACTTAAAACAGTGTGTTCAAATAGAAACTTAATAATTTTCATTTGTAAAAGTGTAATTGCTTCTTTTCTTTTTAAAAGGGATTCTGTTTTTAAAGATTCTCCCCCTCCCTTTTTTCACTGCTTATATTCTTTTCTGTATTAACATTTTTTTTATTTTTTTTTTTATGAGTTGAGCTTTATCAGAATGAAAAATATTTTTTAAAAGGTTAATTTTTGAGCCATAAATTTTAAAGCAATTGCAGTATGAAATATTTCAATTTATTTTAGAATTTTTAAAATTAAGTTTAATGATTAGGAGACTATTTTGTAGTCAATTTTTCTTTGAATTCTAAATCAAGAATGTTAAACATGTTTTGTTAGAAAAACATTTTTTAAAGAAATTAAATCACAAAATTTAATAAAATTATTTGTGTTAACAGAATTTATATTCTTTTAAATCTATTTCCATATGCATTGCACTAATTTAATTTCATAATAGTTATTTTTGATTATAACAACTATGTATAAAATAGAAACTCTGGTATAAGAATTCTTAGATTGTACAGTTTTTAAAAATTATTTCTGAAAATATTTTGACATCTTTAGATGCTGCTGTAGTGCAGCCATACTTTTTAAATAGCTATAGAAAATTTTAAGTTCTTTTTTGAAACAACTTTTCATAACTGCATTTATGTAGGGGAAACAAATTTTCATGTACTACACTGTATCTGGAATAACTCTCTAAATATTATTTTGAGAGAGGAAAAAAAATGAGAGAGCAAAAAATAAAAAAAAGTGCATTGCTCCTTGAATATTGCATATTTTTCAAAAACTATATTTTGTCTGTTTTTATGATATTCATTTGTATATAATCCGTAGATTTTATTATTTATCCTCCTCCATCAAATTGATGCTTCTGCCTCCAAAATCAGATATAAAATACATTTGTTGCACATTAAACTAACAACCTCGATTTTCAGTTTTTGTAGAATGCTTTTCAGAGACCTTGCCCTAGAGCATACAGTAGGACCAAACACAATGTTCATGTGATTAGAATTTCAAAGTTTTAACTGCATATTTTTATATCAGTTGTGAAGTATGATGATAATCCTTAATGACAAGCAATAACTCATTTCCTTTGCCAGCTATATCTATACTGTAACAATTGTCATATGTAATAACATATTTCTGAATTTTTTAAATTCTATTTTAGAAGTTGATAACTATACAGGATATTAAACTCATTCAAAAATTTTTATTGAAAAATATAATTTAATTGCCATTGATATTTTTTCTGTGTAAAAAAAAAATGAAATTATGTACATTGTTGTGTAGATTGTATTTATGAATTGCTTTGGAAAAGTTAATTATTTAGACTTTGTTAATTTTTTTTTTTCAAAAATAGAATTTATGAAGACTTGTTTGCAAAATTATTAATCAAAAGTCTTATTATTTTCTTTTTAACCGGTGAATTTATCTAGAGTGTAAGTTCTGTATTTTTTGAAGTTGTATTCAGTTGGTTTGGAATTACTTTACTTATATACTCCTAACAAACTTGCATAATTATGTTATTTTTAATAGTTAATATGTATATGAATTTAAACATAAGAAATATATGATACTTCTGAAATATTATAGCAATAAAAGAGTATGTTACTAATTAAAATGCAATGCAATGTAGGAGTTTGTGATTTCATTCTTGAGCTACAAAATAAACATTTTTTTTAATAGTGCTTTTTTGTCCTGTGTTGTTATTTTTATATTGTGTCGCCTCCCTCATGATATGATGGTAAAAAGGAAAACATTACCTGAATAGTTTGAAAAATGTAAATATTATGCAAACAGTATAATTAATTGAAAAAATACATTAATTAGTTATAACAATGTCTTGTTGAATTTCAGTATTGTTGAAAGTAATAGCTTATTCCACAGACTGTAAGGTAAAATTGGCCAGTTCAAAAATATATAAATTTCTCTATTTTTCAGCCCAGTTTGTTAGTGTTTTTAAGTAGTCAAATCCTCAAAATTCCCCTAGGAAAATGTCAGATAACTTCTAAATAGATTAAAGTGAACAAAGTTAGAAAATAATTATGCATTTTTCAGTTTCTGATTATGTTATGTATTCTAATTTTCATATTTACTCCTTTTGTTTTTGTTGTTGAAATTAGTAATTTTTTTTCTGTGTAGCTATTGAAATTTGTCCAAAATTAAATTATGTTTAAGTATCATTATGTTTAATAAATTGTGTTAAAGTTTTTATTTATGATTAAGCATCAGTAATAATCTGATATAAATCTAATTAATCAATGCTAAGAACAATTTATTAGAGTAACATTCCTGTATATTTTTTAATGTTTACATATATTCTTAATATCTAAAATATTTTTGATATATATATATATTTAAATATTAGATCTTAAAATATTCTCAGTTTTAGATGAGTATTCCAAGATATAGAGTCATATAAGTTTGATTGGGTGTTTTCACAGCATAGCAATGAAACAAAACTAACAAAAATTTATTCCTTATTTTTTTTTCTTTATAGTTGTGTTATTCCACTCAATGATAGAGAAATGGTAAAAACATTTTAAAGGGTTTTAATTTTAAAAAAAATGTATTATTGATGTTATTTAGATTAAAAAAAAATCTGACAATTAAATTCCTTTTTTCAGGATCTTGTTGATATTTTCCTTTAAGTTTTTATAATTTAAGAAAATTTGTATAAAAAAGAATGTTTCTCATTAATATAATCAACATTATTCCAAAGTTTTTATTTTAGCTTGAGAAATAAAAAAAAGTTCTATCTTTTTTTTTCCTTTTTGTAGTAAAGACTTGTGACAAGTCATTGTCATTATTAGCAATGTAACAATTTTGTTTTGAAGTATATATTTTCTGAATATATTTTAAAAAATTGTTAGAAGGTTAAGCCGGAAATTATGAGCATTATCTTATAATGAGAGTAAAATAAACAATTAAAATAAAAAAATCATATATCAAAGAGTTAAATCTAATTATTTTTTTTACTTGTTTTTGCTGTAATCTGAAGTTATTAAATCCAAGATGGTTTATTTGTGGTTTTTTCTTTAAGTATTGTAGCATAGCAGATACAGATAACTTGGAATAAATAAATGATTATTAAGAAAAAAAAACACACACATACACACACATCAGTATGGATAAAGCAAAAAGGAATTGTGGTTTTTAGAATATTCTTACTTCTTATTAATTAAATAACAAAAATTGAGCCTAACATTGACTTTTTGCCCAATTTTTCACCAAGAATTTCCAAAATAACTATAACTCAAGAGATAATTATTGAGAACTTGAATATTCTTAGCAATGAAAATTGCTGAAATTTTTCTTGTAAAAAAAGTTTTTGGCAAGTAAAATTTTATATATGATAGAAAAGTTGAGAAATATAGAATGAATGATTTATTTTAACTATAAAACAATAAGAAACTACTTGTTTCTTGAAATATTTATTTTATAATAGGAAACTGAATATGTGTTGTGCGTGTGCGATAATTTTCAAGTTCATAACCACAAATCGGTACAGTTAGAAAAAAAAAAAAAAAAAAAAAAAAAATGAATGAAATCTTTTCAAAATAGTATATTATATGAAAATAGATTTAATAATTGCAGTGAATATATGTAAATATGATAGCGAAATTTTTTTAAGAAATGTCTTGTAACTTGAAAAGTTAAAAAAATATGTTGCATGATAAGTGCGATCTCAAGATTAATACTAATAAAATATGTAAATAAAAATATTTTTTTAACAGATACATAATGTTCTTAAATATTGTTATATAAAATTTTATGCGATTTATGACGAATAGAATACATTCTATGCATACCAAAATTTGATGAAAACATGTTTTAAGAAAAAGGAAAAGGGGAAAAAACTTTTTATCTTTCTATCTGAAGATCTTCTGTCAGATTCATTATTTAAAGGTAATTTATAAATTCCAGATTTTTTTAAACTTATACAAATAAAAAAATGTTTGTGATCAGTGAAATGTCCCTATTTTATTAGACTAAAATTGAAAAATAAATTTTTTGAAGGTACAAATGTTCCCATTTCTCTCAAAAAGAATATAAACTATCTTAAAATGGAAACAGTAATCTTTTTTTTTAATATAGGAATTTTTGCCGCATAATCTTATTTTAATTTTAATAAGTTTTTTAGAATTAATTTAAATAATAATCTTAACAATGCCTTCTATTTATATAATTAAATTCGAATCAATTTCATCAAATATTGTACTCGCATATTTATGTCAATGTTAAAGGTTGCAATAAAAATATTTCATTAAACTCGGATAGAATTTTGTTTTCTGCTTTTATTTCGTATTCTGCACCATTTTAATCTGATGACACAATAACCTAATGTTGTCATGTTAATTAATCTTTCTATGCCATGTTTAAGATCCATTTTTTAAAAAAATAATCTTAAGTGTTTAATCATTCAAGGTTACCTATTAAAGGCAGAGAATATAGGGTAGAAAAGAAAGGAAACCATGTAGTATTTTCTGGTCGAGTTTACAAATACAAACCATTGGGAGTGGTCTTTCCAAAACTTTCTCGCATACTCTTTTATAAACTTGTAATGCCACAGAATGCTAACACGGTCATGGCATACAATATTTACGAAATATTAATTTTGACGTGAATTCAGTATTTTTACTGAATATGTCATATCGTCCTTGGCGAGTTATTTATCAATGAATCTCTGACATTCGTTAGTAAAGCCTAAAAATTGAATTTGTGTTTTATACACGTCTGTTTTAACCAATTAAAACAAAAATTTGACACAAACCTGCACTTGTAATCACAAAATCTCATACCAAATTTGATATATTTAAGTCATTGCGTTTTTGAATTATCGTGTTTACTTGTTTCTGAAAATACAGACCGACAGACAGTCAACCCGTAGTTGGATTTGGCTCAAAATTTGACGGATGTCTACGCTATAGATGTTAAATCTGTGTATCAAATCTCAATTATCTAGCTCTCTTCATTTTGTAATTATCATGTTAACTTATGTTCGAGAAGCCAGACAGACGGACTTCATAAGAACAGATTTTACACAAAATTTGATAGAAATTTGTAAATTTGGTGTAAAGTCTGTATACGTGTGTGTGGGGGGGGGGGGGGCTCTGAAACGTGGAGATTCGTCAAAATCTCGAGTTCGAATTTTTTGACGGTTACTATTCTTTCTTTATACTATGTGTACGAGAAAGTAAAAAGAAAAGATCAGTTTTTCAGGTAATGGCATTAAAAATCATAACATGAACGAATTATTACTCTCATGAGTATAAGGATGAAAAATGGAAAATATAATCCCAAAGGTTTGTTAGACTTATAACATGAGAAAATTTAGAGAGCAAAAGCAAATTGGGACATAGCTGTAGGCGGAGGGATTATACTTTACAGGAAAGAAGGAATGCAAACCTGTGAAACGCGTTGCAATGGAAAACTGTTTAATTAAATTTAAATTATTATATGTGTTTCAAAATATTTTTATCCCAATCAATGAACGTCTGGTTTATCAGTTTTATGAAACTTTGTTTAATTAATTTTCAGGGAAACGATATAATTTAACCAGGAGATGCATTTTTCGCGTGAACATGAGAGATTAAAAAAGGCACCAAATATCTTACCCCCCATTCCAGAAATTTTTCTCTCAAATCTATGAGGAGAAACAGAGATAGAGGGCGGGGGAGGGAGAGTATGGAATGAATTTTGGCTAATGATTAAAATAAATGTGTTTGTGTGTGTGTTGGCGCTGTATAGTCAAATTGCTTTAACCTAGAATTATCAAACTTTGGACGATAATAAAGTCATGAGCTTTCATATAAAATAGAAATTATCGAAATCGAAAAATTCTGTTTGCGGTTGGATGACTAGTTCATTGGCTTTCCATATTAATTTAAATTCTGAATTTCCAAATTCTGATATCTATCAAATTCATTAAATAATGTTAATTCATTAAATAATTTACTAATAATGTTAACATAGAATTCGACCCCAGAAAATCTTATGTAAAATAAATACAGCACATTGAAAACTTTTAAAATAACACGGATTTAACAATTTGATGCTTAAAAATATTTTATTGAAGAAATTATTAACACTAAGTTATGTATCAGAAATTTAATTCAAACTAAGCACTGCAAATACTCCCCACAAACTAGTTGGTAGCCAGAAGAAGCTCATTTTTACTACTAATTAAGACGAATGTGTGTGTTGCATCTCTATAGACCACAGCATTAGACCTAAAACTATCACATTTGACAAATACATACCTTGAAATGTGCATCTCTATGGGATTTTTTATTAATCCTAATTAATTAAAAATTAGATGAAATTTTGGCATTTTTGCATAATAACTCCCAAAATTATTACAGCACAAAAATAATTTTTAAAATTCAAAAATTATCTTTTCAATGATACCAATTTTTTTGCCGCATAATTCTTTCTAATTTTAATCAATTTTCAATATATATATATATGTTACCGTTAAAGTATGAAATCTGTTATTTTATAGAATACCTAGTTATTCCATGAAATAACTGATCGTGTCCGTTAAAGTGTAAAACTCTCTTGTATTTCATGGTTTAACTAGTTATTTCATAGAATAACCATCTGCAGCCAGTAAAAGTGTAAAATAATCTATATCATATATCTCGCACGACAAATACATTTACCTTCCACCCCTACTGCATTTATATTTTTGTTTGTTTGTTTTAGAAATAAAAAAATGTTTTTGTTTTAGAAATAATGTTCTTTGTAATTCCAAGTGTCATTTTAGTAATCCTTGTTGTAACAAATGATTTTATGGTACGTTTCCATAAATACCATTTATACGCTGCATAAATTAGATAAATTGCTTCTTTTTCATTTTAATTGTCTATCATTAGTTTAATTTCATTTTAGATAAATTGTTTATTTTACACTTTAACTGTCTCTCATTAGTTAATTTATAGAATACTTAGTTATTTCATAGAATAACTAGTTAAAGTGTCAAATTAATAACATACTACACACTTTAACGGACACGATCAGTTATTTCATGGAATAACTAGGTATTCTATGAAACAACTGCATTATATACTTTAACGGTAGCATATATATATATTTTAAACGTATTTTACAACTATATAGAATTGCAGAAATGAAATTCATAATATTTTCTTTATTGCTAATAAAACTTCATTTTGACTCTTTTACCATTGCTGGTAATCAAGATGTGAAAATTCGGTTTATTTATTGGATAGTTTTTTTTTAATTTTTTATTTAATATGTTTAATACATCTTTTGAAATTTGTTGTACGTTACAATTAATATTTAAATTCATAAGTGAGGATTAATGAATTTCTTTTTTAAAAGTGTGTTCATATTTAGACTCTGTTATCCTTTAATGCAATATGATTGGATGTATAAATATTATTTACCTTATAATTTCAAAACCTTAACTTTAACCTCATAACTATCTTATTTAGGTACACTGAATTTTTTTTATGAAATCTAAAAATTTTTTACTGCACAATTCTTTGAGTTATCGCACAAATTATGAAAAAAATATTTTTTAATACTTACAAAACTTCAATGTTGAACGATTCTACTGTTTGTTCTTATATTTTAAATAAAAATCATTAGTTTAAGCAAGAAAATTTTTGCATTAATTGAAGTTAAAATATTTCTGTTATTCAAATTAAAGTACACAGATTAGATGAGATGGACAGGATGTTTTAAGGCTTTTATAATTCTACACGTTATATGTCTGTTAAATTTTAAATTAAAAAAATATTTTGATGGAAAAGCCATTAAAGTATTACTATCAAACAATTAAGTATTTTTTAATAACTGGTCGCCGAAGACGGCTAGTTATTAGTAGAGATGGAAAAGAGTTATTAAGAGTATTTCAATCTTCTTCAAGCAGAATTACACAATTTTTCACCATTCAGATGTTTCATTTTCTTTAATAATATATTGATGTTGAAGAATAAATAACTTCTATTTTTGTTGAGCATCAAAAAGCTAAGTATTGATATTTTTAAGGTATTTTTTTTAAATGATTTATCTAGAAAAGAAGCAAAAAGAATGAAATATGGCCTTGAAAGAAGGATATCGGAAATTACACTTAATTCTATTCCACTTTGAGATTTTTTAGTGATACATTAAAATTTAATTACCAAAAGCATTAACTACATAATAATATTTTGCCAAATCCCTCTAAAATTGTTAATTATTTTATAAGTATAATTAATATTTTTTGCTCTTTAAAAATTTGAGGGAAAATTTTGTTTCAATATAATAAGAGGATACTTCTTGCATCCATTATCTTGCTTTCGATTCGTTCCTAAATCACCTGCATATAAATGAGAAGGAAACAGAGAAATTCAATTACTCATAATCCGTATTGAGCGATGGGGCTCTGCTGCGAAATGAGGGATTTGCATTTCTAACTGAAAGTTTTAATGACTGTATTAAATTATTTGCCAAATAGTTCGGAGTAAAAGATATTTTGTTATAATAGTCACATGATGAAAACTCAGAATTCTGAACAATTCAGCATTTCGAATGGTATGGTAAATTTAAATGTCATATACGATAATTTTTGAATGAGATATGAGTATAGAGAAATTAAAATAGGTTTCCAAAAATTAATACACAAAATTTCCTTTTTGAAATAAATGAATATGGAATTTAGGTAAATTCACATCCAGCCTATGAAATACTACATGAAGTTTTAGTGCTATATTTTTTAAAGAAAAATATACACTATTGAAGGGTTTTAATTAATCTGATAAGTAAAGAATAAGATTATCATATTCTTCACTGAAGGCACTATATGATTTTTTTTTCAAATTACATACATTATTTTCTTTATTCCCTTGATGAATTGTTTGCATTATAAAAGTCTTTCCCGGAAAAGAAATAAACATAAAATTTGTGTTACAAATGTGTATTATCATTTTCTTGCATTGTTAGTTAAGAAAGTGGGATTTACAGAAAGAAAGTGGGATTTACTGACATTCTATGTATATTCCGAATGATTGCAATGCCAATGTTCTCGACATTGATGACCATTTGGCGATAAAAATGAAAATAAGAATTTTCATTTTTATCGCCAAATATTTGAATTTTTCTCCTATCTGTATTAAGAACCAAGATATAGAGATTCTTATGGAAAATTCCATATGACGTCTATCCTTGTAGGAAAACCTATATAAACTCGAAAGGCAGAAGCCATTCAGTTAAATCATTTTCTGAAATGTTTATCGTATTCCGAATTAGTGGCGCCGAGCACAGTGAATTGTACCGTTATTAAATAAGTTACAACTAGTTGTTTTCTTGTGTAGTGTTGATTCTACAAATGCTTCTCTTTATGCGACTGTATTTTTGGAAAGGAATTAGCTACTGCCAATTTTAAAATACAAACTTCACACCTTCAAACTATTAATGGCACAATTGGTAATACGAATAAATATCTACTGTTTTGTGTTATTATAATTCATTTAACAAAAACTGAATAGTGCTTTCATCATTGAAGTGTACGTTTTCTAAAAATTAAAACATGTGCAAATAATTTATTAGTCAGGAATCTCTTTTCAGCTGAAAAAATGCTAGACGAAACAATTATTCGTTAGATTAAAACTTTTCGTAATTAAGAATCGGAAACAAAACTTTACGCCAAAATTCATTATTATAACGGAAGTAAATTCTCTTCCTAACTTAAATCTAACTTTAAACTCTTTTGATCTTGTTGTAACAAACTTATTTGGCATGAAGGTATAGTAAATAAAACTCTCCGTGTAATTAAAGAAGACATTCTTTGAATATTTGCTCTTAGTTCCAGAAATCCATTAGAAAATACCTTTGTTAAAACTAACGTTTAACCTAAAAGTATAAACAATCCGAAGAAAAAGAATCAACTTGATGAACTATTAGCAACGAACGGATCGAATTACGAACGAAAGATATCTGATTCGAATGAAAAAGTAAAAATAAATTGAGACGCTCGAAGCGAATTTTGCTGAAGGAATCTTCTTTTATTCTTGACTTTTCATGGATGGAAATTCTGGAAGAAGTTGATACGTTTTGAAAATTAAATGCTGGTTGTTGAAAAAAAAATCGATGAAGTTGAGAAATTTTCTTGGTTTGACAATGGCTTTTATGTAAAGTTTTCTGAATACGTTTCTGCTGCATTAAGTTCGTCTTTAGTAATGATACTTTCGAGATACGGTTAATTCTTTTGATCAAATTCAAAAGCTCAGTGAAATGTTATTAAAATGTGCAAACGAAAAATTATTTTGAGAATATTAGCGATATGGTTTGTGTTTGCATATATATATATATATATATATATATATATATATATATATATATATATATATATATATATATATATATATATATATATATATATATCACTATCTCATTAATATGCGAAGAAAAATCAAATCTTCATTTTTGGATTTCAAGCCAGTTAATTTTGCTTTAAAATTAATATTTACGATATTTTAATGTTGTGTTAACGGCACACTCAATGGTATTGAAATTGAATTTGAATTTGAAATTGTTAATTAACTTAATTAGTTATACCACTTATCATCATTATCATCAGTTAGCTCCCATCAATAGTTTCTAATTGATTAAAAATAAGCTTTCTAATTAAACATTCACACTATAGTAAAAAAATTATAAAACTACTCTGTCATTTTCATTTTGGAAATATGCTTAATAAATTTGTTTTATATGATTTATGCTGAAAATAATAAAGATAGAAAAAAATTTTGATAATAGATAAATTAAACAATTCTAAAGCAGACTAATGAATTCGATGCTTGTTATTTAATATTAAATTTCATTCAATTGTATAGGTTTATAATTATTACATGAATACAGAGTATGACAAAAAAAGTTCTTTTTTACTGTTAGCGCCCATTAAAATCGGCGATCACACTAATAACTTTTGTTCCGCCATTTTAAATTTAAGAGCATTTAATTTTCATTAAAATTAAAGATGAATGTGCGTGTAAATGCCTGAGCATATGTTGGCACTTTGCAAGCTTGACCATTTGATTTATAGCTATTAAATCACACTTATACTATAAATATATTAGTAAAAATGTTCACCTAAGTGTAATTTCTTAGAAATTTTAATTAAAAATTTAATTAATACAAAGATTAAGTGGAATTTTGACGTTTTTCTACTATGACTTTCAAAAACGATACAGCACAAAAATGTTTTTTTAAAAATTATTTTAAAATTCAAAAAATTATCTTTTTAATGAAGCCAATTTAATATTTGTGCAAATTTTTTCTAACTTTTGGGATTTTTAAAAAAAAATTTTTTTGTCAACAATAAATTACGTTGTTGCCCTGAGATTCAAACCATTTTCATTTGTTCTTAAAATATTTAAGCGCTTATTCTTTTTTTATTGCTGAATGATAAAGATGAAGAATTGTGTTTAATATTTGTGTTGCTTACAAAACTAATAAAGGAAAAGGAAGTTACAATACCGCTAAAGTTAGAAACTAGCGGAATCGAATATTTAGCTTTGTTGTTTGTTTGTTTCTTATGGCACTTGCCACTGACAAGCCCGCTGTTACGAAGACAGCGATTTAAGCCTGAGGGGGACGTCTCTTATTTTTTATAGCAGCGCCAACTAGGGCCAAGAGTACGACTTTGCTACTCACGCATCACTCATTCGCTTGCACAACCCTTTTTTACAGGAGGGCACATTCACACTTCTCACAGATAGAACAACAGAAGAACAACCATGCCCAAACCGGGACTCGAACCCGGGACGCCCAGATCACGGGGAAGAGGCGCTACCCCTTTGCCAGGACGTCGGCCTATTTAGCTTTAATAGCTCCATTAAAAGCTTAATGTACTCAATGAACAGAGGATACGTAAGACGATTAAAATAACACTATGTTAATGTGAGAAAATTTGGCGGAATGAAGACTTCAACTATAACACGAAGTTATATCACATGATTTAACTGAAATAAAATATAATTAGTTTTTTTATTCTTAACTGCTTAACAACTAAACCGACTTTCTAAAATTAAGGAAATTTTGCAAACATACGATTGCACCGCCTAAAATTATTATGCAAATTCATGCAAATCATGCAGTATACATCAAAACTAATGCTGCGTCAAAATATTATACGCAAATAAACGGAACTGTTATCTTTTTGCGTCATTTATCATTTAACCGTAAATAATTTTGGCTCGATTTTTAATGAATTATTAAAATGGTTATTTATTAGATAAGAATATTCAATATCATTTTTCAGAAAAAATGTACCTATTTGCCATTGTACGCAGATAAGAGTTAATTCTATGTAGCAAGATGACTGAATATGAGTTTTCTTCCGTAATTTTTAGTTTGCGGACTGCATTTCTAAGAAAAGAAAGACTAGACTAGAAAGATTAATTAAAACTTTCTAGGCCATTTTAACCTTCTTCCTTAGAAATACATGCGTCACAGATGAGAGTTAACTGCAGCTAATTGTAATAAGGCAGAGAACCATTACATGAATTACATCGAATTTTCTTTTGTGGCTGCCACTGAAAGGTTGGAATATAATCAACAGTGCACAGAAGGTTGCAAGAAGGAGGGTGTATGAGAAATATCCCATACAACCCTCCTTTTCATATTACGCCTTGAAACATAACTGAATTGGTTTTTTTTAGCCTGGGGAATCTGATATTTCGTCATTATTCCTCCATGGCCATGATAGAAAAAGAGTTGGTTGTCGATCTTGGAGAATTGTCAAGCCGTTCTTGGGATAATTGCATTGATTTATATTATGTTCCAAGCGCACCGGTAATTATACAAAGACAACATTCTTGATTCAATTGTTCGTTCTTTCATAAGAACAGTGCAGTTTAATCTTACAAAATGATAATTCTATATCTCACAGTATTGGACTGGTGGAGAATTATATTCGCGAGGAGATTATTATGCGGATGGCGTATTAAACACATTCTTTAAAATTGAATTCAAGAGAAATAATTTATGATGCTCCAGGAAAATATATTGCTGCGTTTACTTTCACCCTGTAAACCCTTCATGGTTTTTGAATAATCTTGGTATAGAAATGGGGTTTAGTGTAACCGAAATAATAAATACTGTCAAAAAGAACATGGGAATCGCTGCTGGATTCCGTTTAGTTGTTAGAGGTGACCATGCTACATATTGAAGATATTTATAGATAGCACTTAGATACTATGTTTTGGGTATGTTTTCAGTCTTTGTACTAGGATACTGTTTTAATTTTGTGCTCAATTTGTAAATCACTGCTGGATTCACGTTTTCATCAATTTTCAATTAATTCTAACGAAGAGAAATTTTGAATCAGTAATTTTCTGATGCATTCTTTTCCCTTCAATTTTTGAAAATCAGTTAGTTTGGTTTGTTGGATTTTAATAGCACAAACGCCAGACATGGCTATGCTGCGCCAAACGTATAGTGAATATATTAACATATAGTAATATAAAATTACAGTGACAAAAAATTCTAAAATACACTCAATTCGTTTTAAAAAATGGTTAAGTACTTAAAAGCAAGTGATACACTATAAAACTAATCATATAAAATGTAAAAAGCCTATCGATTGTAAAAAAAGGAAGATATTAGAGTGAGGATTTTCTCCCACAAGATTGAAAATCAGTTTACAAACATTGAAATAAAGTTTTCAAAACATTTAATTTAGAATATACAAAATAAGCTTGTTTCTCAAAATTTTAAGAATTTGTTGCATAAATTTGTGATCTAGTTTATTAACTGCCGTTAAAGACATTTTACGAAAATAAATTCTCATTTTTTAATGAAGTTGATGCATCTAATAATGCAGCGTGTTGCCAAATTTGACAGATAAATTCCGAGGAATGATAGTAGGCATCAAGAGGATGAAAAATTACCATAAAGCATAGGATCACAAACGATATTTCGTCATCGAAAATTGCATAAATAGAGAGAGAGATAAAATGAATGCATGGATTATAAGAAATTAATCCTTGGTCCATCGGTGTCGGCTGTGCAATGAACTCCGTGACATCAACTTCGATTTATTGTTACAAAAATTTCTTGCCCATCTATTTACTGATGTTGAATTGTAATGCAGTATCTGTATTGTAATCCTGTTTTACATTTAAAAAATGTTTTTCTACTTATTCTTGGCCCTTTCTATTCCATTCGACGACGTCCACTTTCATAATTATTTTTGCAATTTTCTTCCAATAAACAAGGGTTGCGATGCCATCCTCCATGATAATTTTGTCATCCTCTTGAAGCTTACTATCAACCTTCTGAATTTATCTGTCGAATTAGGCAACACCCTGTATAGCTTCTCAAAGACAAATGTTAATGTGAAAAGATCAGTTTAATATTCAGTCAAATTAATGTTTATGAATATGAATTTTTAACAGATTCACAACTACTTTTATTTCATATAATCAGATAAAGAATAAGAAATTATAGTTTTTAATCTGAGTTTAATAACCCTAGATACTTTAATCAAAAATATTTTGAAAATATAATATAATTTCGCCTACAATTTCGCGTTTCTTAGGAAAAAGAAGAAAATATGGAATGCTCAGATCTTGAAAGATCTTTAGTCATTAATGACAATCGAAGAATATATTATTAATATTGTTACGTATTTCCCCATCAGCGGGTTCGCTCGATAGTGGGTGTATGGTGTGAGAACACAATCAGCAGGCCACAGTAGAAAACAACGACGACGTTTATTTATACGAAGACACTAATACAAAGACGACGAGTACACGGACGACAAAAATTTACAGCCGAGGCGAACACAGGACAGCACACAGTATCCCATTAGTAGTAATCGTCCACAGCACACGAAGTGGCCAGACAGAATCCAGCAGGAGAGAGGATCCTCAGAGCTTTTCTCTATGGCCTCTCCAAAACGGCTGAACTTCTCACTGTCTCCTCGCTTTAGCTGCCGAATCGCTACTTCTCAAAATTAGCTACTACAAATAAGATACGACGCTGCTTAGCTATCCTTTCGAAGACTCGTTACTTGTCGACGACTCCGACTACAATTCACAACGACGACTCTCGACAGCATACACCACAGCTTGAGAGTGCAGACCTTTTACAATTCCCGGGAGGCGGGCCTAGAATCATCTGGACCAATCAGGCGTATCTCGATTCTTATGGACGGATTGACAAAATTCTCGAAGTTTCAAGCATTATCCATTTTGCCGCCAAAATCGTCAAATTCATCTCCAAGTCTCCAAATGGTCGCCAAGCTCTGGGATCACTGGCTCGGCATCCGACAGCATCCAATACAGATGACTGTAAAATGGTTTTTCTTATGATGACACTATTCGGGTTGGGAAGCAAAATTACGTTTGTAACAATATGTTTAAACATAAATTATTTTTAACCAGCATTAACCAGGAACGAACTTCTATATTTAAGAAGGAAATAATTAATTTAAATAATAATAATAAATTAATTAATTAAGTTCTTTCGATATTCCTGAGACAAGTAAAAACATGACATTATTCATAGCTGATTTATTTCCTTGAGTGCTCTCAGGTAATTGAACTGTATGTAAATTATGAAAGGAAATGATTTAACAGTTATGAAATCTAAAACTTACTATGAAATTCATTGGAAGAAATTTTTTATGGGATCTGTGCACTCTACAAAAATCGTTTTCTGGATTACGTTATTATGAATGTATTCTTTAGAAATTAATTTTAATTAATAATAATCGTTATTCTGAGTAACGAAACTCTATAGTTAAGATGAAAGTTTATTAATTAAGTGATAATAATTCTCTTTCAATAATTCTAAGATGTGTGGGAACATTATTATCGGTAGGTGTTTCTTGGTTTTATTGTATTTTCTTTAATTACAATGGAATTGCGTTTATGCTTGGAAATGATTGTATAAATTAAAATAAAGACAGATTTAGCAATGGTATAGCAGATGTTACCCAGTAGGAATGGGCTCCCAGAAACTTTCCCGTATATTCTCCAGTTAGTTCCCTTCTACCACATAAAATTGTGGATTTTGGATAATGCATTGAATATCTTACGTGGTATTGATGGACAATAGCTAGAAAAATTAAGAAATGAATATTTAAAAGAAACGATACAGTTGTTGTCGTTTCTTATGGCACTTGCCTCGGACAAGCCCACTGTTCAAAGACAGCCGATTTAAGCCTAAGGGGCGCCTCTTGTTTTTATTGTAGAGCCAATTTGGGCTAAGAGTACGACTTGACTACTCACGCATCACTCATTCGCTTGCACAACCCTTTTTACAGAAGGGCACATTCACGCATCTCACTGATCGAGCAGGAAGAATAACCTTGCCCAAACCGGGACTCGAACCCGGGACTCCCAGATCACAGGGACGACGCGCTACCCCTATGCCAGGACGCTGGCACCGATTCAGTTCCAAAACTATATATTTGCTACGTGATAATCGCCAAATGTGGCAATCCATTAATTTCAATCCTATAAACAAAACTGAAATTTTGAAATATATTTACTGAATCTATTGTGCGAATATATAATTTGGACATTCCGATTGGAACTAAAATATTGTATTTTGTCTCAATATAACTTGCTCAGTTTCATTGATTTAAGTCGTTGTGTTTATGAGTTACCGTGTTTACATGCATACAAAAGTGCAAAATCTTCAGACGACAAACTCTTCGAGAGATTTTGGTTCCAATTTTGATAAGAATCTATAATTTAGATACGAAGCCTGTGAACCAAATTTTATTTATTTAGCTCCTTACATTTTGTAGACATCGAGTTCATTTGTACTCGAACAGCCAGATAGACACATTTCCTAAATATAGATTTCGCTCAAAAATTTGATATACTTTCTCTCTATACTGTATATGAGAAAGTAAAAATATACAGATCACTACAGATTTTTTAAATAAAAATATGAAACTTTGTATATGCATAAAAGAATGCAGAAGAAATATTTTATTAACTGAATCTTTTGCACAAGGGGGCGTATAAAAATTCTATTTTTTAAAGAAATTTTTTGCTTTCTATAGAAGCCAAAGTATTTTCATAATTTTCCACCTTATTTAAAAAAACTCTATAATTAAATTACGTGCCTAAATGCAATATTTAAGAAAATAAAATCTTGTCCTCCTTTTTTAAAATTGAATTACTTTTGCAAACACACTTAAAAACTATTCTTTTTTTTGTCTTCTTAATTGCACGGGCAGTTAATTTCCTCCACTTTTCCGGCTCAACTTGTTGTAATTTGTCAAACAGTGTCAGGTTAAAATCTAAAGGAATTGCATGCTCGATTATATTTCTGTAAAATCCCTGTCTGAAATGTATAAATAGATTGGACGCATTCCAGCATCTATTTCTTTGTTGCTGTTTGCTGTTTTCTGCATTGCTGTGATCATGGTTTAAGAAGAAAGGAACTTTCCATATTTTATAATGAGACGCTTGTTTAATATTAAAGAAACAAAGGTTAAAAGCAATCCTCTTCTACATATTTCAACATATACATGCACACGCAAGGTAAGCAATCCTCTTCTGCTTATTCCAATACATGCACGCACACGTACACATGCAAAGCTAAAGCAATCCTCTTCTCGGAAACACGCTCATACACAAGATTAAAAGCAATCATCTTCTGATTATTTCAACGGACACATGCACACATATACATGCAAGGTAAGCAATCCTTTTCTTCTTATTCCAAAACATGCACGCACACGTACACATGCAAAGCTAAAGCAGTCCTCTTCTAGGACACACGCTCATACACAAGATTAAAAGCAATCCTCTTCTGATTATTTCAACGGACACATGCACGTATATACATGCAAGGTTAAAGCAAACCTCTTCTGCTTATTTCAACACGCACGCACGCATATACACACACACAGACACATACGCTCACTCACTCATGTGCATTCGCCTAGAGCAGCTCACATAAACTCAGGAATATTGGTAATTTAGTAGAAATGAAATCTATGATTTACAAATATTTTCAGCTGATCTGCATATAAATACAAACCAGTTGAATATTAGAAAAAGAAATTAAATCCAAAAATTGGATATTTGATGGACTTAAGATACCCAAAGAATAATTCAAAATTTTTTTCACGGGAACTGCCTAGACTGATAAACTATCCTGTAAGGTTTTTCCATATTTAGCCGGCGGATTCATTCTTTTCGCCTAGCTAAGTGGAAAAAAAAAGTATTTCCACCCGATTCCATACACCTATGAATATTTAAGAATTATAAAGTGTTCGAAATTCATTCAAAAACCTTAAAAAAGTCATGTTAGAGCTTCACCAGACTTTACAAGATTTAAAAGTAATTTATCCTTTTGAAAAGCTCCGAACGAGACAGTCTTCAGATTTACTCCCGCACTCTTAGTAATGAGACGAATTTGAATATAACATGTATTCAGTTTGCTAAAGGTTTAAAAGAATCCATCCTTTTTATCCCCTCAGACTTCGTTTTTTTTATTATTATCAGGAAGTGATTTATTGCTTTGTATATTTAAAGGATTTTGCGATCCGTGGGAGGTTAACTTTTCCACTTTTTAACATGGGAAAATAAAATTGCGGATTAAACTAAAGTTTTTTTGTAGGTATTTAAAAAAAAAATCTTATATAAAAATGATCCGATCTACGTTTAGTTTAGCTAGTTTTAAACGTCCTGTTAGGAGTTTCCTAATAGCTAAATTTGTTAGTAAATTTGACTTTCTTATTTTGTATGGATGGGATGTTATTCTACTTTATCACATAATTTTTTTTATAAAATTTTTGTATTTTTGATTTTTTTTCAGAAAAGTTAAGCCTTTTGCAGAATATCTTATCTTGCCTATTGAGAATATATTATGGGAAAGGACAATTATGATAATGCTGTGGTTTCTACACAATAATTCTTATTTATTATGGTTCGCAGGTGATAGTGATTAGTTTTAATGTCAGTTAAATAGTTTAGATATAACTTCATGTACTTGATTTACTCGATTTATCAGTTATTAAAAGCCATTTATTATAATCGTCTTTGATATATTCATTCATTCCATACATGAATATAAATTTTATTCCCTAAATGCAAAAAATTAAAAATAATTTTGCTGCTATGGTCACATTTTCGCAATTTTAAAGAGTTTCACTCATGATCATAATAATATTTGCAAAAAATTTACTATGAAAATTTGTAAGGTGTACATATTGCTGCACAGTTTTATTTTGAGTTTCTTAAGCTTGCATGCTTTCATACGAAATGAAAATCTGAAAAGGGATGAAAATATATTTAATTTGAAATACAGAAAATACAGTGCACTTAGCTATTTATAAAATTCTTTTTTCCACTTTATACGAAAAAAAAAAATAGTGGTTTGAAATAATCATAAACATATGAAAACTATATTTCTTATTATTGCAAAACCCATTTCTTGATACTCTCCATACTATCAATACTTTTCTGATTCCTATTCGTAAGAGTTCTGATATCAAAATTCCTTCTACTTTTAATATTAAAAATCATTTTGGAGAAGTTGCAAGCTTTTTCAATTCCCGAAATCTCTGTCATCGTTCGGAGTTTAGATGGAGAAAATATAAATTTCCAAGTAAAAAATGGGAAAGATTCCTGGAAGTTGTAAAAGATGGGTAATCACTAATTTCAAGCTTGTGCTTTTTGCATCTGTTGTTCCTTTACTATCTAAACTTGATCTCACAAGAAATTATTCCCCTTCAAAATGGTAATATATCTACAAAAAAGTTTGAAATTTCAGAAATGCTCTGGTCCTAAAAAAATTGTTTTTCTTTAAAGTGTTTTTTTTTCTGACATTTCTTCAGAATCTGTACAACTCTCTAAAGTTACTTAACAATGGAAGGAAAAGTAGTATTTGTATGGAGAAAAAAGTATAGAAATCGTGGAACAACAAAAAATATAACGTATGAATAAATAATAAAATAGAAACATCTTCCGAATTGCACCAATATTTTTATTATTTTTATAATTTAAGGCCCCAAAAATAAAATAAAATAAAAGAAAATGTACATTCGCGTAACAAGATTTGGAGGCTAAAAAATGCGAACCAGAAAAGTTACAATTCTCAAGTAGCAA
Source organism: Argiope bruennichi (assembly GCF_947563725.1). NCBI lineage: Eukaryota > Metazoa > Arthropoda > Arachnida > Araneae > Araneidae > Argiope > Argiope bruennichi. The sequence continues at coordinate 48,316,098 of NC_079151.1, forward strand.
AAAAAGCAGAGCAGGAGGAAAAAAAAAACAAAAAACAATCAACCCTTTATGTGAACGATTTGCTTTAAAAAAATTCTGTTGTTGAAGGAGGAGAAAAAAATTTTTTTTTGTCTCAAGATGCCAGAAAATTACATTTATGTGGAATTAGCTTCTAAAGAAAGCAGAAATTGTTAATTAGTATAGTTCCATGAAAAAAACAAAGCAATTATATTTGATAAAAACATTCATTTCTTATTAAAAATGAAAGAATTTCAATTCTTATTTATTTTTTTCGGTACAACTCTTTGCAACAAAATTGCAATAAAAATCGTGTTCAAGAGACGCAAGATTATTTGATTTCCTTTAAGAAACTAATTCCTTTGTGGCTCGATGCAGGGAGTATAGCACTACTACAGATTGTCTTGATGAAGTTTTGTTCTCATATGTTTAATTTAACCCTTTCTAGGGCCGTAGGAAGTATGCTTCCCACCAAATTTTTCAATCTTTGTATGAAATTATGTAGGTTGGCATAAGATCTGAATTTTTTTTTTAGTAAGTCAGAAACTTAGATGCTTCAGTTCTTTATCTCAGACAAAATGATGTGTTTTGATTTGTTACTTAATTATTAATTAACCAAATTAATTAATTAATGAAATTAAATTTATCTAATAAACTAAATGAATCCCTTTTTTTTATTCTAATTTCAAGCCTAAAAATATTTTAACATAATATGACTACAAAAAAATGGCCCTTTAAAGAGTTAGTAAGATTTCAATTAATTATATTCAAGAGTAATGAAATCATTCTATAATTTTGATATTCTATCGCATTATATTGATATATACTAATCTTTCTCGGATGCAACAGGTCGGATATTTTGTTTCTCAGAATCAATTCTATTACTGATATGCAATTACTGATCGCAAATATGCTATTACTGATAGAAGGAAAGATTTCAAATCAAATCAAGGCCCTTTTTTTGTGCTGGGGAGAGAGATACGTATCTAGAGATAACTTATTGAAATTTCAAATTTTCTACATGCATGAATATTTACTACCTCCGTTTTAGATAATTCATTTATTTGTTAACGTATATATATCCATGAAGTATCATTTAATACGTAAAGTATCTCATGTTCTCATGCTTCCTAAATATAAATGATAAATTAGGACGCTTTATTGGATTTTGCTTTCCTGTTCGTAAGCAAGTTTTTTTAAAAATATTAATTTTACTCCCACCAAGGACAATTCAGAAATACGAATGTAAAATTTCCGGCATGATGGTTCGTTTCCCGGAACATACATCAAACATGTGGGATCGAGTTATATTCACTTCCTTGACACGGCATATCTCCTATTGCAGTGATTATATTGCGGTTAATGATGACCTTTCAATCTTGGTTCCTACCTTCATGCTACCGTGATGATGATCATTCCTCTATCTATACCACATTCTTCGGTAGGTCGAAGACGATTCTCGGATAATACATCGATATGAACTAGCATCAAGGACACCTCAGACAAGGGATGAAAAGCACAGCAGTCGCATCTTTTAGTGACTATGAATATAATGATTATTCGAATGTACTAATCAAAATAGCGAGGAATGGATCCCTCGCATCTTAAGACACAGATAAATCTACTGGTTCTAATGATCAATAGTTCGCTTGTAATGATCAATTTCGATATCCAGGCAGTACGGCAAAAATATTTTTTTTAAAGATTAATCAAGAAGATTAGTTTAATTTATTGAAAAATCAACAGACTTTTCCGAAAAACATAGTGAGGTCTGAATAAGCGTTGACGTAAGTTGGTGAAAATATAAAACAATTACAGATGAAACAATTTGTCATAAATAAATGAATCGGGAAAAGATAATGGCATGCAGCATGAGGATAAGGATGGTGACGAGAAGCTATATATCACAACAGATTACGATATGTTGTTCGTCTTTCGATCTTTAAGTAGATCATTCCAATACCATACTGAATCTTTTGCTGAAAGTTGAATCGTTTGCTGAAGTCTTTTTTCGAAAATTTTATCCAACAAAGGCATGTTGATTCAACAATATGGATAATGTTTTTAAAAAAAGAATAAAATGAATAAATAAATAATAAATAAATAAATAAATATGTATGAATAGTTTTCAATCTTGTTCATTGTATTGATATTTCTATTTCTAATAAAGACGAATGAATAATGAGAATTAAATGATTTTGTCTATTTTTCTGCTATTCTTATTTATACTGATCACTTTGGCAGTACTGATCACTTTGCCTAGGACTTAAAGTAATCACAAGTGCAAAGTAAAGTAAAGTAATCACAACAAGTGGAAACTAAAATAAAGTAATCACAACATGTGGAAAAGGGAAATTTGATCCTCAATCTTGATATTCTAGATTTCTATCTAGACTTAAGCGATCGAAAGGAAGAAAAGTAGAACGTGCTTGCAAGGGGTGGGCACGAAGTTGAAAATTGAGTTCGGGATGAATTTTAGTATAATGGTAGTATATATTTAGAAGGTGCATTCCTTAAAATATTGAAACGCAATAGCTAGCCAATTTCGAGAAAATGGCCCTCAAACTTTCAGCATAGCTTATATACTAATTAAGTGTCGCCATTACCGACCTGCAAATGGTACAGTGGATAAAACGCTGGTATAGCATTCGTAAGTCACAAGTTTAGTCCTGGGTTGTAGTTTTTGCTTTTCTTTTATTTGTTTTCTTTTGAAATTATTCCAAATTAATTTAACAATTTACAAACAGTTTTAATTAATATGCTTCTCCTTTTTTTATGCAGAAATAAATATTTATTCCCCCAATTCTTGGAGTATAATTACATTTTTAGAAGAAAAATAATTAAAAATTTGAATGCGCTTTTTTATATATTCAGAATTAACTATTTAAAGATGGTTTCCATTAAATTGATACTCATTTTTTTATGGAAAAATAAATGTATTTCCTCTTAATACCTGAATTATATATTTTTTAAAAATTAAAGGTATGAACTCGTTTTTCTTTCGAAAATAATTTAAATAAAATTGCGGACATTTTTAACTAATATGTAATTTTTTTTATCAATCAAAAATAAATGTTCTTTTATCTAACAATCTTAATTTTATTTTGAAGAAGGGAAAATAATTACAAACATAAATAATTATAAATGTTAAAAAAATTACTATTATAAAAATATTTCTTTAATGTTTTATTACAAACAAGAAACAGAATAATAATTATAGCAAAAACATTTCAAACAAAATGGATATGTTTTGATATCTTGCACAATCGATAAATAATGATGATCCACAAGAGAAACCTTAAAGCAGTCGATTAGAAAACAATTTCCCTTCAAAAAATATCTATTTTCCTCCAGAAAATCCAGCAAAGCATACCGCATAATGTAATTAAATATTTTGAACCATCTGCCTGAGCATTCCATAACTTAATACCTGCTTTCTATTTTTTAATCATTAATACTGAGAATATTTGCTGATATAATTTTATTAAATTCAGCTGCTGTCTTTAATTGCGGATATAAATACAGTTCGTTGAAATAACAAATAATTTATCATTATTAAAATCCAAAAATTTTAAACTTTTTGAGATTTTAAGATAAAAATAGTTATTTAAATTATTTTAATAGCTTAAATTATGTTTATAATTATTTTAACACTTAAAAATTAAATTATAATTATAGTTCAAGAACAGTATGAATGAACAAAATTATTTTCTTTTAAAAAATAAGTTATAATTCAGGTATTAAGAGGAAATACATTTATTTTTCCATACAAAAGTGAGTATCATATTAATTGAAACTATCTTTAAACAGTTAATTCTGAATGTATAAAAAAGCGCATTCATACATATAATTATTTTTCTTCTAAAAATGAAATTATAATCCAAGAATCGGAGGAATAAATATTATTTCTACATAAAAACATATTAATTAAATGAGAAACATATTAATTAAAACTATTTGTAAATTGTTAAATTAATTTAGAATAATTTCAAAAAAAAAAAAAAATGAAAAAAAAAAAAAAAAAAAAAAAAAAAAAATACCAGCCCAGGACAGAAAACTAGGGTCTCACAAATGCTATGCCACCTCTTTATCCACTGTCCATTTGCAGGTCAGTGACGGTGACTCTTTATTAGTATATAAGCTATGCTGAATGTTTGAGTGACATTTTCTCGAAATTGTCTGGCTATTGAGTTTGAATACTTTCAGGAATGAACCTTCTAAATGTATGCAACCGTTATACTAAATCTCATTCCGAACTCCATTTTCAACCTCGTGCCCTCCCCTTGTTAATCAGTTCTTCCCTCTGTACAACGAAGTTAAACACAAATCATGTCATCGTGTGGACATATATGAAAAAGTCGAAGAGGGAACTCGTTTTAGAAGATATTGATCTAAGTTTTCCTGCAAAAATATTTAACAAGTTGATAAAATTTATATTTATCTAAAATAATCGCTCTCTTTCTATATATATTCAAATAAAAAAATGAATTTGATTCAAACATTTTATTAACTTTTTTACCCTTAATTTAGGAATTTTAAGTAATTAATTCATGCTTTCAAAAAATTCTGATAAATTTAAATCTGTGTAAGCATTTTCTTGAAATCGTATGTATTTTTAAAATTCTAGGTGCTTTTTTTTATAATGAAATTAGGCAAAGTAAATACTTAAATTTTAAAATAACATTTTTTAGAAGAAAAAATATTTATTTACGAAAAAAAAAACTGCAAAAAAAAAGGACCAAATACATTCTGCATTTAGAGATTGCTATCTTGTTTTTGGACATTACTTTGCTAGTAAAAATTTTTAAAATTAGTTCGTGGATTTTTGTAAATTATAGATTAATGAAATCTTTTTTGTAGTAGCTAAAAAATATTCTGAAAAATTATTTTTACTTTAAAAAATAATTCAATTTAGGACTTGATGAAAATTAGAGCGAAGCATTTGAGTATACATATTCTAATATATAGTGCATTTTTCAATTGCATCACATAAGAAAATTATCTTCGATTATTTTAGCCTTTGATGCACTTTTTTATATCCTTTATATAATGTGGTTATGTATTGTATTGTGTTATAATTACACGTATGTATGTTCCGCATCTGCTACTGAGCTATTGTGGCCGATTTCAATCAAATTTTGTACCCTTATTCTTTGGAATAACAGAAAGATTACTGTCAACTTTCCAAAGTGCAAAGTCAAATAAATGTTCTATTAATTAGAAATTAACTAAAATTTTTCTGCAATAGTTCCAGAGTAAATTATTTTGCAAGAAACGTTTTAGTGCTATCTTAATATTCAAACTAAATTCTCTTCTGTACAGTCCTTTCTACAATTTTAATTCTTTAAAAATAACAAAAATGATCTTGAAACACGATAAATACAAGTCCCTGTTCTATTCTACTACTATTTTTTTTAAAAATATCTGATTCATATCTCTTCGGTTATTACTGATGCTTAGCACAATGAAAAATAACTGTGATATTCCTCATTTATAAGCAATGACAAATGACTGCGATTCAATGGTTTAAAATAAACGGTATTTAATAAAGTGATGCAGTATAATTTTGTATATTGTAATAATTTGTACTAAAGTAATTTTAATATTAAAACATTTAAATTTCGAGCGATGCCATGTGTATTAATTAGTATTTAATAACAAAATACGGAAAATAATTAATAGTCTATAAAATTACAGTAGTGAAGGAATTTTTTACAGTAATTTACATTTCCTGAAACTGCAAAAATATTTATTTTGGGAAAATTCATTATTTATTTTATTTGATTTCATTAGGAAAAAATGTTTGAAATTTAACAATGCTTCAGCTTGATAATACTTTTGAATTATTATCAAACTTAGTTATTATCTTACTATTGAATTATTATCTTTCAGTATTTAACACAAAAAAAATTACTAGCCGCCTTCGGTGACCAACTGTTCGCCTTTATTCTGTAAATTAAAATGCAAAATCAAAGAACCATTCTGATCCGACACTAAACCTATTTCACCAATTTTTATTTCACATGAAATTAACGTATGAATTTCGTATCAAATCAATGATAACCTTTTCTAACCACCGTTATTTCCGAGACATATTTCAAAACTTTACTTCTCTGAACATTACTGTAGGGAAATCGTTTTGTAGGATTAATTTATTCACAACCACTAAATAGAATAGTTAAGGCACCAACTTATGCAATTTTTACAAATGTGGGAGGTCATGAACTTTCGCATAAACTCAAAATTGTTGAAATTGGGAAAATTCTGACAGGAGTTGAGTGGTGATTAATTCATTGGTTTACCATATTATATTAGGTATAAGAATGATTTAAATTCTGAATTTTTAAATTCTGAAATCTATCGAATTCACTAAACTGAATAATATCACTTTCACTTAAAATAACATTAATTATTTGAAGAATTATAAATTACCTCCACTAATAATAGTAATATGAAATTACATCCCAGAAAATGTCACGTGAGTGCTTAATAAACAGAAAAGATTTAAAAGTTAAAAAAAAAAAAAAAACGTGGATTTGAAATTGTATGTTTAAAAATATTCTATTGACGGAATCATAAACACCGAATTATGCATAAGAAATTTAATTCAAACTAGGCTCAGTCAATATTTCCCACAAACTAGCTGGTAGCCGAAAGAGGCTCATTTCTACTAATAATAAAGATGAATGTATGTGTTGCTGTTCTATAAACAAGAACATTGGGCTTAAAGTTACCACATTTGGCACATATATACCTCGTAGTGTGGAAATGTAAAAGTCTGAGTGACATTTTTTTTTTTGAAATTTAAATTAGAATTTTAATAAATAAAAAATTAAGATGAATTTTTTTTTTATTTTTCCACGACAACTTTCGAAAATATTATTACAGAAAAATAAAAGTTAAATCATTTCAAAAGTTAAAAAAAATGTCTTTTTAATAATGCCAATTTAATAATCAAGCAAATTTTTTTTTGATTCTTAAAAATTCAAAAAAAAAAAATATTTTTTTTGCCTAAATTTCAAAGATAGATTACACAGTTTCATCAAATATTTAATCACAGGAGTTTCTTCTATTTGTAGCTGAAGAAGACGGATTCTGTTTAATTTCTATGTAGTTAACAAATAAATAAAAAAAAATGAATTTGCAGTGCCGCAAATGCGAGAAGAGAGATGAACCAGACAATTGCGATATAGAATATAGAAAACAATTTTTATATTCTATAATGTCTTTAGGCTTAATGTCTGACAGCTTGGCAGATTCACAGACATAAAATTGCATGGAAGCGATCTAATTGAAATGAAATAAAAACTAATATTTCCAGAGAACCAGTCGGTCGTCAAAGGCGGCTTGTTTTAAATAAATGTAATATTTTATCCGCCTTTAGTAATTGCCCATCACAGCTTTTAGGAGTTAATTTTATTGATTTTCCGATAAAACATTTAAAAAATAGTGAATTTGCTATATTTTTATTCAAAATATATTTAAAATTAAATAAGGGCTCATACAGTATTCAGCAGGCACAAAAGTAATATGAGATATTTCAGAAGTTTTTGGAACTTCTAGGAGCAACGGTATGACTGTTAGAAAATATTGTCCCTGTAAAAATACAAGATTGAAAAATTTCTTTTTCATATCTCTTCTGTCTCAAAGTAGTTTGCTTTTGAACAAAAACATATATTCCGTCTTTTCATTGATTTTATTACAAACTACATTGATACGTTCTTTTTCTTCTTTTTTTTGCTAAATTATTGTTGGGAAATATTTATTAATTCACACAATCATTTTTTGAAAAAAAATTCTTTTGTTTTTGTCAGCTCAGAAATAATTCAGTTAAACATGTCTAGCACAGAGTTAGTGTACAATACATTTATAAAGACTTATTTCTTTTCGAAGTAACTCTAAAAACAAAAAAAAAAAAAAAAAAAAAAAAAAAAATCCATCTTTATACATTAAACATCTGCCATACTTACGAAGAACTTTTATCTGAACAGATGGCAATTGTGTTTGACTTATTACCTTTCTTTAAAAAATTGAAACGTCTCGTTCGAGTCTGGATTTCGAAATTTCGATTGATTTACTTGTTCAAAGCACTTTAAGAATTGTTTGGTGTAACATGAAAATAAATTAGGTTGGTGCTGATGTAGATTTCAAATAAGAACTGCATTTGAAAGTACACTAATTGTTTTACTATTACTAAGCAAATGATGCATATTAAAATTCTAAGTAAGAAAGTTGAGGCGTATTTCAGAAAACACTCGAAAGTTTTCATAAAAAAAGCGATTAAAATAAAGCTATTATATGATTGTAATAATAAATAATTTTGAATTTAAAATACAGTAATGGAGTTACGCTAATGGCCAGAGAATACCATGACATTAATTATACAAATAATCAGACTTTATGCATTGTATTTATAATTTCAAATTTTTTAAAGATTAATTTCTTTCCTGATATCAATTCTACACAAAAATTCGTGAAACTCAAAAACAATATACAAACGTTGTTCAACAGCATCAATTTGTGTTTTATTTTTATAAATATTGTCTATCGTTATATTAATCAAACAACTTTTGTTCAATGCTAAGGAGTGGCCTTTGTAAACAAATGATAAAGCTAAGACATAAGAATATAAATTTTCAGCTTCAATAAAAAAAAGGAAATATAAAAAAATTAAAAAGGGGTTATAAATAATGTTTTATAGCGGCAATTAGCCGGCGTCTTGTCATAGGGGTAGCGCGTCTTCCCCTTGATCTGGGCGCCCTGGGTTCGAGTCCCGGTTCGGACATGGTTATTCTTCATCAGTGTTCTGTCTGTGAGGTGTGTGAAGGTGCCCCCCTGTAAAAAGGGGTTGTGCAAGCGAATGTGTGAGTTTCATCTTCGTATGAGATAGAAGTCACTTCTGCCCTCGGGTCCTCAGGGGTCTTTACCCTCAGAAGCTGCTGCACCCCCTTTCCGTGGTAAAGCGGACACGACATCATCATCATCGCAGCAATTTATACGTTATTTTTATGAGTATCATTTAGTATTTTGTTAAATAAATAATCTTTGTTCAGTGTTAGCGAATGGTATATTTACTTTCTCGTATTCGAAGTAATGAGAAAATTCTGTAATCTTCAAAAAAATCGAATTCGAGATTTTTGACGAATCTTCTCGCTTCCAAAACCCTGAATTCGAAACTCATTTTTGGTATTATGTTTGTCTGTCTGTAAAAATAACTCAAAAAGGATTTAAGTTAGAGGACGAAATTTGGTATAAGATCTTTATACCAGGTTCGTGGAATAGGATCAAATTGTGAGGAACTTTTGTTGGCTAGTTGTCCGAAAACGAGTTTACACGATAAATATAAAACGAAGAGAACTAGATGGATAAAATAGGGTCCACAGATTTAACATTTGGAGCTTAGACACTTATCAAATTTAAAACCAAATCTATAAAGGGATTGACTTTCTCTCGTTCTGTTCTTTTAAAGCCAAGTAAATATAACAAATCAAATGCGCAGTGACTTAAACACGTCAAATTTTGCATGTGATTTTATGACTACATTGGTACATTTGTGTTAAATTTTGTTTTCAACCGGTTCGGAACAAAAGTGTCTGAAATATAAATTCTATTTTCGAATATTATTAACCACATGCTAGGGATTAATCGCCAAAACAATTGCGGATGATCACATGATAGATTTTGTAAAAAAATTAAACCCACGCCAAAAGTCGTTACCATTATTCACCAATGCCAGCCAAGACATGTGCGCCCTTACTCAAAGTCCACATTTTTATACGGGATAGGGGGAGGTTGGATAACACCTTTATTAGAGAATATGCGAGAAAATTTTAGGGAGAGCACTCCCACTGGTTTACAAGGGCCGTGGTGGCCTGGTGGTAAGGTCTCGGCCTCGGAATCGGAGGGTTTCAGGTTCGTAACCCAATTCCACCGAAGAACCATCGTGTAAGGGGGTATGTTGCACGTTAAATCCGTCATGACCACACGTCCTCTCGCTGGTGTGGTATGGTGTGGAGAGGGGGCTGCCAACTCAGGTGTCGGTCTCGTCATCTGACCACGGTTCAAAATTACGAGGTCCGTCCCAAAATAGCCATAATGTTGCTTTAAAACGGGACGTTAATATAACCAAACCAAACCCATTGGTTTACATTTAAAACAACAGATAAATCTTTTTGACTTATTACAGAGTTATAAAATAACTCTGTAATAAGTAATAGGGATTACTCATTGTATTGTATTGTTATTACTCTGTAATAACTCTATTAACACAAAAATATTTACTGAAATTTTTGGGTTGTTTGTTTTTAAAAGACTATAATTTTTGTTATTTCGAGAAAATTAAAGGCTAGTATATTAGTGAATTAAAAATATAAATATATTTATATAATTTCTGACATTGTATCTACTGATTTATCAAAAATCAGTTTGATTGCTTAAATATTTTCAGCAAATTTAATTATAATAATATATATTTATGGACTGTAAATGGAATTGCATTTACATCACTAAAAATAAACTGTTCATATTTTCCTTTATTTATTTTTTCATAATCGAAATTTTTCCTAACAATATCCTTATCAGAAGAAGATTCTAGCTTGTCATCTTTTCTTCCAATTCTACGATTTTTATTTTGCTTATATTAATGGGATATATTTCTATGCGAATTTATTTAAAATTAAATAAAATAAATATTTCCAATTGTTATAAAATATTATTTATTTATTATATCTTCTACCTGTATTACTATTTGATGTTAATATGAAATAATTCGTTTTTGGAAGAAATTAACATAAAAAAGGTTATTTTCGACGCATGCAAAGAAAAAAAAATGTAACCCCGAGACCTCGCTACCTATGAAATTGAATTTAATAATCAAAATCAATCTCTATGCAATTTTTTTTGTTGGACAATTTTAAATATAAACAAATTACAAATAAAAAGTTTATACAAAATGAATCAAAAATGGCCCGATATCTTATTATTTTGAAAAATTATGGACTTGCACCACTTTCAAAATGAGCGGTTTATTTGATTAATTCGAACAAGATTTGAAACGCTTAAGAAATAGAACATTACTTGCTTCATCAATTCTAATATGGGCAAAAACAGTTCCAATAAAAATACCTTTGCAATTCTTTTTTAAATTATTATAAGCAGAATTCTAATGTGTGTAACTAAAGGACACAGGCACGCAATTAAAATTTTAATTATAAGACTTTTTAATTTTATAATTAACTTCAAAGCAATTACTATGCAAATTAAAATTCACTGGAAGATTAAAATAAATTGCTTCCAACATCAAAAAATTGCCATTTCTTTAATTAGAATGATTAGCATTATTTTGTAGCCTCCGTTTTGTTAAAAAAACATTTATGACATAAAAATGTAAAAATATTATTTCTATTAAATTGAGATTTGAATGTATTCTGATTCAAAGAAATACTCAGAAATTGTATATTTATTAAAAGTTTTGGAAATCTGATTGTTTTTTCTTGTTCAAAATGCTCTATAGAGAGTTTTATTTTATCTATAAGTACTTGAGAAGTTACATTTCGGTTCCAAAAATTAAACCGAACCTGAATTTTATATGCGCAAATATAATCGACTTTTCTTCCATGAATCATAAGTTGACTTCGACGACTAGTTGTTCGTCGACCATATAAACAATATTAAGTTAATAATGCTTAATATCTTTAATGTGCTATATATCATCACATCAAATGGAAGTATTATTTTAAATTATCAGTGGCGTAGAGAGAGTGACTGGCTCCTGGGGCACAGAAAGGATTTTTCGTTCCCAGAACAATATTTTTTTTTTCGTTCTATGTGATATTTCTCTTTACAAAGAGAAGTGAACTTATTAATGCGTAGCATATCAAGGCACTCGCAAACATTTTTCTTTTCTTCCCTGTTGCTATGGCACTGATAATTTACTTGCAACATAAGCATAGCTAGCTATGTACACAGAGTGGCGAATAAAATTGGAGAAATATGTTCAGTTCGTTGAAGTTTGATGCTTTTATTTTGAAACATGGATGCTGGAAGGGGTCAGATGACCATCAAAGACGCATCTGAACATGATACACTTTCAAATGAAACAAAAATTGGTGCAATTGTTGGGGAACTCTATGGGGAAGTTTTAACTATAGAGAATCTAGCATTTAGTAGTAGTAACAGATTTTCGATTTCCGTCGAAAATGGGGCGTAACGATTGATAATATATCTAAATAGCGTGCTCTCTTAAATGAAATTAGAAATTGGTGAACTCGGTGTAATGCTTATGACTGGGAGACAAATTGAGGTTTATTCCACAGAGAGAAAGTATAAGGAAATTGTTTTTTTTCTATTTCTGTCATACATATAAAGTGGAAGGGAGTAAGAGACCATTAATGATAGGAGTTATACATTTTCTTATTGAATAAAAGCAGGCAAAATCAATGCAATGATTGTAGCTCGGAAACTCTGACGTGCTTATTTCTGGTAGAATATGTACAAAGAAGTAGTAGTTTTGATATTTCTTTCAAAAATAGGGGATGGTAGGAGGGGAGGTAAGATATTGAAACAGTTTTTTTTTAAAATTTCATTCAGAAGTTTGCCGAGAGTATTCTTTTTTAGTAATCGTTGTTGGTACATAACTATATAACTTAATATATCACATTATGTAATCAAATTGTTTTTCATTATTTTTGTAACATGGATGCTCAATGCTATTAAGCTCAGAAGTAAAAAAAAAATTTCTCTTTATGGTCAATTAACAGTTAATGATTACAGTGTTAAATATAATTACCATGGCCTTACATGAAAATATGAAAACCAGGCTTTTTCATACAAACATGTTATTGATAAATAAACTCAGAGTAATTTGCAATATTTAAATCAAATTCGAAACATTTATTCGACTTCAGATAAGGAATCAGAAATTGAAACTGTCGTTTCTAGTTCGGAAATATCTAGTTATTTTATATGAATAGGTAAAGTTGGAAATTCAAATATTACTTACTTCTCAAACATTTTAAGAATTAAATCAAATTAATAATTTTTTAATATTAGTCGTTCAGACGCAAACTGTGCACATTTCCAGTCTTCAAATATGTGACAAAATATGTAGTTGTAAGTCATACAGTCTAACTTGTCGAGCACCACCATTTGCATATATAAATAGTCTTATAAGCAAAATTCGGGTTTATCTGGGACATTTAATCCTAGATTTGCTCTGATTTTTTTCAGCTTGTTAAAAACAATTAAAATTCCTGACTATCCAAATAATTCAAGACATTATATAACTTTCGGATTGACTGTAATGTTCGGAAAATAAATAAAATTATAATAAAGTAAAATCTTTGTATGGTTTGGTATGAGCCTTTAGGTATTAGCATATCTACTTCTCTTATATTTTACAAATGAATGTTTCCATTTCTCTATCAATTTTAATGTACATTTTTTGAATGCGTCGGTCAAGACGAACTGTGGTCTTGTTTAGATTGCATCCTGATTACGTTCAAATCTGATAGTCAGAAGAAAAATAACGAAAGCTGTAGTAGAAATATGATGGACATTTACAGATTGTTAAGAAAGGAAACCCCCCATCCCCCTATTATTTATAATGTATTCCAGATTTAAATATATATTTACATTAAAAGTTTTATTTCCTTGTCATGGTGTCTTTTCTATTCATAATGTTTACGAATACTCAAATCAAAACTAATTACTAAAATCTGTTTGATTTAAATAGTAATACTGTAATAGAAAAAAAAATCCAATGCAAAACACACAAACACACAAAAAAACTAATGCTTGAAGGAAATTTTAACAAGAACCTCAAGTGAAGTGAGAATATTACAAATCAGCAGACTTCAGCTAATTAACCTTTGCTAAAATGCAGCAAAACAAGTAAGTAAAATATGAAGTTTACGAACAGCAAACTCTTATTCTCCTTCCATCATATAATTTTTCTCTCTAGTTTTATTTCCATTTAGTAAGAGTTCTTTATATATAATGTTCAAAAAGACACTAACCATTAAAATTGGTTTGTAACAAATAATGTTCTATGAACAGAAAAATGCATTGTCAAGTACGAAATAAAAAAAAAATGTTGAAAGAAAATAATAGAAACAACTTTCAACTATCTCTTGTAAGAAAATTCTTATCTGTTCTCATCTATCTCTTATCATATTTAATAGAAATGTTTTCTTTTTCAATTTTTTTGGATAATGTTGCTGTTATCAATTTTTTTTAGCTCTATCCACATGCGCGTTCCTAAACACGTCCAATTTTTATTTGAGATAGGTCAGCTGATTGATCTTTGTTACAGTCGATAATAAAGAAAATGCAAATAAAACGTGAAGCTTACGATATCATAACTAATTATAATTCATGCTTATATTTATTCGGGCACATAAAAATATAAGCCTATCTGACTAGCAAGATGCCAAAATAGAAGATGAGATTTAATATGGGCAGGGATATTTTTAAACTCAGTCCAACATAGCAGATGGTTCTGAGAAATTCTTAATACTGATACCAGCTTCATTATTTTTATTTTTACCAATGAACAATTTTAGTCCTACGCAATTTATAGATAGTATGTCAGTTTAGGAGGAGGTTCCGTTAAGAAGTTTCAAATCTTCATAAATGGCCTAAAATTGCATTTAATATAGTATCAGGTATTTTTTATTTTAATCACTGTTAGAGGATATTGTTTGCGTTTAAAAGCCTATTTGCTGTTTTCTACACAGGAATAGAATATCTGCAGTTGCGTAATGTCCCGCCGCTGACTAAATGTATTTTTGCCTCGCAGTAATCAAAAGTTTAGGGAGTCTTGTTTTGATCCTTATCTAGAAATATTATAAAGCGACAGGCGAAATTTATAACTCGAGATGTCGCATTATAGAGAATTTATGTGTTTTCATGAATGTTTACGACCAAAATGAAATACGTCACTGTATTGATTTTCTAAAAATAATTGCTTTAATTTGAATTTAATTTTAATTGTCAGCTTATAGACCAAACTCTAAGTTTTGATTCATAAGCATAGAGTTTTAAAATAAGTGTATTTTAAAGGTAGAACAATTGTAAATCTTTAAAAAAATGGATATTTTTTAAGCCAAATAATTTTTTTTTTTACTGCTAATTAAAATTAGTAAGATAAGAGTATTGTTTTGAACAGTGGCAGTTTCTGGCATTTTGCGGCCCAAGTCACTGTACATATTGAAGCCCTCCTTTAGTAAGCTAATCAATTTAATTTAACAAATTATTAAGATTTTAATTTAACCAGAATGCTACTTATTAATTAGATTAATTTTTTGCATTTCATTTACCTTGCGAAAATGTATATATTATTTTTTATTTATTTATTACGTCTTATGTCTGCGAGGCATCCACGCTTGTATAAAATATTATTTAGGCAAACACTCTGTTTTATTAAAATACTGTAATAATTAAGGAGCTTAATAAAAAGACAAGGATCTGGTTATTCGTATTTAATAAAGTGTTAATAACCTTATAATATATTATAATTACTAGAATTTATACTTTTATAAATTTATTTATTTGTAAACTAAACTAATAATATCTTTTTAATGTACTTTCTTATAGTCTCCTCTTAACTTGGCAATTCTTCTAAAATCTTAGAGTCTTAACTTTGTCCTTTCTTAGCTTATGGCCCATTTTAATGGACCTGCATAGAATTCTGTATTATTTTAAAGTCCTTAGTATGCTTAACCCGAAATCAGCTATCAAAAATTTTGCTTAAAGAACCAATGGGAATATTTTCCTTTCCTCTTAATCTTGCAGTTCCATAATATAGTTTGCCTCGTGTTTAGCTTAGTGTAGTTTTGGTCATTCAATTAAAAGAAACAAGTGCTTAGTTTATAGAAGTACCTCACCCGAAAGTATTATATTAAATTAAATTCTCCTCTCCACTTAATCTTGCAGTTCCATAATATAGTTTGTTTGTATAGTTCCAAAAGTAAGTATTAAAGTAATATTCTCCTCTCCACTTAATCTTGCAGTTCCATAAGATAGTTTGTTAGTATAGTTCCATTAGAAAGTATTAAAGTAATATTCTCCTCTCCACTTAATCTTGCAGTTCCATAATATAGTTTGTTTGTATAGTTCCAAAAGAAAGTATTAAAGTAATATTCTCCTCTCCACTTAATCTTGCAGTTCCATAAGATAGTTTGTTTGTATAGTTCCATAAGTAAGTATTAAAGTAATATTCTCATCTCCACTTAATCTTGCAGTTCCATAAGATAGTTTGTATAGTTCCAAAAGAAAGTATTAAAGTAATATTCTTCTCTCCACTTAATCTTGCATTTCCATAAGATAGTTTGTTTGTATTGTTCCATTAGAAAGTATTAAAGTAATATTCTCCTCTCCACTTAATCTTGCAGTTCCATAAGATAGTTTGTTTGTATTGTTCCAAAAGTAAGTATAAAAGTAATATTCTCCTCTCCACTTAATCTTGCAGTTCCATAAGATAGTTTGTATTGTTCTGAAAGAAAGTATTAAAGTAATATTCTCCTCTCCACTTAATCTTGCAGTATCATAAGATAGTTTGTTTGTATTGTTCCAAAAGAAAGTATTAAAGTAATATTCTCCTCTCCACTTAATCTTGCAGTTCCATAATATAGTTTGTTTGTATAGTTCCAAAAGAAAGTATTAAAGTAATATTCTCCTCTCCACTTAATCTTGCAGTTCCATAATATAGTTTGTTTGTATTGTTCCATTAGAAAGTATTAAAGTAATATTCTCCTCTCCACTTAATCTTGCAGTTCCATAAGATAGTTTGTTTATATAGTTCCATAAGTAAGTATTAAAGTAATGTTCTCCTCTCCACTTAATCTTGCAGTTCCATAATATAGTGCGTCTTGTGTTTAGCTTAGTGTAGTTTTGGTCATTCAATTAAAAGAAGCAAGTGCTTAGTTTATAGAAGTACCTCACCCGAAAGTATTATATTAAATTAAATTCTCCTCTCCACTTAATCTTGCAGTTCCATAAGATAGTTTGTTAGTATAGTTCCATTAGAAAGTATTAAAGTAATATTCTCCTCTCCACTTAATCTTGCAGTTCCATAATATAGTGTGTCTCGTGTTTAGCTTAGTGTAGTTTTGGTTATTCAATGAAAAGAAGCAAGTGTTTAATTTGTAGAAGTACCTCACCCGAAAGTATAAATTTTCAAAATGATAAATAATTTTGGTGCAAAGTACTTAAAGTCATCATTTAATTTGTTGAGTTTATGAGTTAACGGAGTAAAATGCGCACGAACAGATATGACGACAAATAATAATTCCTTTAATGAGACCCCGCCTGAAAATTGAAACTAATAATAAATCCAAATTATATGTTATACGCATACCGAATTTCATCTTTCTATCTCATTGATTTTTTACTTTTCATATACGAATTCTAGAAAAAGTTTTGCAATCGTTTAAAAATACGAATTCAGGATTTTGACGCATCTTTGAATGAATCGAATACTTTGAGCTAGACGGATGAAATTTGTTGTAAGGATTTCCGACCAAATTTGTAGATTTTTATCAAACTTTGAACGAAATCTAGCCACAAAAGGTCTGTCTTTCTGACTGATCGTAAAAAATGGCACTCTATAACAATAAAATAGCATAAAGCTAAATAAATAAAAATTTGGTACATAATTTAGCCCTTAAACTATAGATTCTAATCAAATTTTGGACCAAATCTGTCAAAGGGTTAACGGTCTGTCGGTCTGTACTTTCGAATGCATGCGAACACATAACTCATCAATGAAATTCATGAAATTCATACCGAAATCAATGAAATTCGGTATAATATTTTGTGAATGTCACTGTAGTTAAGTGTCAAATTTTGGTTTAAATCGGTTTGCAGAAAGGCGTTCGAAATACATATTCGCCCTACAGATTTAGTAAAAAATGTTAGTTCACTCTACCCGCTAATGCCAAACAAGGGGTTTACGACTTTACACTAGATGCATTAATTTTAAATGGGGATATGACCTTAACCGGATAGTATGATTTCTGGAGACGGCGTCCTTGCATAGGGGTAGCGCATCTTCCCCGTGGTTTGGGCGTCCCGGGTTCGAATACCGGTTCGGGCATGGTTGTTCTTCATCTGTGAGGTGTGTAAATGTGTCTTCATCTGTGAGGTGTGCTCAACCCTTTGTAAAAAGGGGTTGAGCAAGCGAATGTGTGAGTTTCATTGTCATATGAGCTAGAAGTCAGATTTCTGCCCCCGGGTGTTCAGTGGTCTTTACCCTCAGAAGTTACTGCAACCCCTTTCCATGGTAACGCGGACACGACATTATCATGAGTTTCTGCTTGTTAAGTTTACTATTTAAATGCTCAAGCGGATAGAAAAACAGAATTGATTGCAGAATTTCAAACAAAATATGATAAAAATTTACATTTTCAAAACAATACATTAATTGCATTCACTTGTTTTATGAAACTACCCCATAGAACTGCATACATGCTCACTATTAAACAAACATGAGTTCAAAAACTCAAAGGTTTGTTTAGTGCAAACTCACAAAAATCATGATATCAAATTTGCTGACGATTAAAATTTTTTTTGTTAAATAAATCTATAAGTAACTAAAAATTCACTACTATGTAGTAAAATTCGACCACATCAATATTAAAGATGGACAATATAATAAAATAATTCTCAAAGAATTAAAAAAATGAATCACTTAATGAACATTAATAGAAGATTTACTAAGCTCTTACTAATATTGACCCATCAAGTTTATATTTAAACATTCTGAAACCACAGGACATTTTTTACACATTTAATTCTTAAGAAATTTCTCTAGGTGTCCCGGAGTGCGATGATAGATTTCTTTTGTCCAGAGATATAAGGAAAAGCAAATAATATCTTCCTTCGCTATTTCCATCTATTTCCAAAGGAGCGGAATCATTGGATCAAAGAAGGATCGAAGAAAATGCAATTGATAAAGGCCTTCGAACGAGGATGCGTAGATAAAAATATAGTCCGAAAGAACTCTAACTTCTAAGCATTGCTGCCATTGAAATACTTTTAGAACAAAAATTTGTTATGAAAAAGAAATATTTTGACAAATTTGAATTATCTTTTTATCTTCAAAAGTAAAGGAATTATGGCGAAAAGATTATTTCAAACATTCTTATTTTACCATGCCATTACCTACGAGCAGCTTTAACCATCAATAAGCTCGATCCAGATTGATGTCCTATTCTGCAAAATATTCCCATCTATTCAAATCCATTCAAATGTTTACTGTTTATTTTCAAATAAACAGTCCACCACGCATTTGCGCATGTATTAAAAAGTGTTTTTGCCACCAAAGTGCGGGAGGTGATGAAAGATGGAGAAGAAATTACAATTTATGAATCATTAAAGTAAAACCCTATGATAAGCGGAATTAGGTAGTGGTGCAACCACGAATAACCTGCAAAAGTAAACTAGTCACGTGAACAATAAATATATGATGGAAGTTAAAATGAAATCGTAAGTTTAAAATGATAAACTGAAAAAAAAAATCGCATCTTAAAGAAACGAAGGTTAAGGCCTAATATAGAACTTCGGAAATGCACTCATTTTATTCATTGCATATCACCCTTCTGCAATGTAAAATCGTCCAAAACTGACAGACTCGGATTCCTGAAAAAATTACTATGAATTTTAAATGGGAATGTGAATGATGGGATTGGTATAGGAACATGTTAGGAAAAATTATGATGCATTTTTCTGGAAATCGTGTTCTGAGAATCATAGTAAAAAATAAATTTTACTGAAGGAATTTGCCCATCGCACTGACTTATTCAAAAAATCTTTTGTTTTGATTTTTAGCTGCAAAATAAATTAAAATTTTAATAATATGAATTCGCGACATTTTATAAAAAGCATGCAGAGAAAAATTTTAAAAAGTGATTCTCGTCTGGATACAACGTAGGATGATATCATTTTATGTTTAATTCGTCTATCTTCATTTTATTCAAAATTTTTCATAATTGCGTAACAGCGATGACATTCACATAAAAATATTTTTAATATTGTCGCAATGCGTGTAAATATAATACCAAAATTAAAACAATAAAAAAAATATATATAATATTATTAAAACCAAAGAAACATTCTCAAGGGAAAGAAATTGATACTCAGAAAAGCTTATTTTTCTCCCTAAGTTTTAATGTAGCACAAAAATGTTTTTCCCCAATAATATACTTCAAAATTATTGGGTAAAACACAAAAATTTTGATTGGTTTTACTAATTAAATTTAATTAAAATTAAAAAAAATCCCTTTCTAGTGAGTAGCTAATACCCTATAAATAAATATCTGCCAAAATTCGTTGCTTTAGATTTGTCTTGGAGAATTTTTGAACGTTTTTTACATCAAACATATAGCGTTAGATGTTTCATAATTTACACAGAATATATTTACTCAAGAACAAAATCCCGTTAAATAATTAATTAACAGTGTGAATTGACTAAAAACCTATGCATCATAACCAGTATTTCAATTGATTTAACATCAAATATGAAATTGTTCTTTAGGAAAGATATAAAATATTAGTTAAGTAATTAGAGAAAAATAATTATAAGACTATCAATACATGAAATCGAATAACTGTCATAAATAATTGAAACTGCTGAAAAGCAAGTGAAATATTAATGAATGGTTTGATAAATTGATTCGAGGGTAGGAAATACTGAGCTTGGCGATAACAGAAAAAATTCATCTCATGCTTTATAAATCATATTTAATCCTTAGATTTGCTCAAAGTGATTCTGCAAATATTAATGGGAAATATCGAGCCGAACATAGTTAATCTTACTACTACACATTATAAATCGTAAGTAATTCATTATGTCTGTCTTCTTTTATACAAATGATTGTTTAACGATATTATTTACTACTGAATAATTATTTGAGGAAATCCTTTAACCAAATAAAAAAAATGAAAACAGAAAAAACATAGGATTGTAATGAAGGATTATTTTTTAAGAATAAAACAGAGCTTCACTTAAAGAAAAACATTTTTTTTCTCTTCCGAGCTTGTCATTTTTTATTCGAAATTATTAATGAAGATATGTTTCGAAGCTGTGTTTTCTAACATTTTTTACAATAAGAAATTATTCATGTACATGAGAGATTAAGAAATAATTATTCTCTATTATTTAAGACAAAATGCGACTTAAAAAAAAGAACCAATTTTTTTTTTTTCATACAGTTCCTCAGAATTTACCAAAAAACATTCCTTTGCTTGATATAAGAGAGCGAATTTGTTATTTTGACTAAAATAATACTCTTGGGACAAAGAAATCGGGAATAAAAAAGCTCAGATGAGATAACCGACTGGAGCAGTTTTTCCTGAAATTTTCTTGTATACGTTTTAACCCTTAACTGGGGACGTGCGGTCTGTGAGACCACTAGTGATGGATTTTCTGTCACCCCTATTCTATTTTTAGCTCAATTGAATGGATTGACCCTGTAGCTTCCTGTTTTATGACCTTGAATACACGTACATTTTTTCAAACGATTTCAGCAGATGCTTTTTAAAATAATTCAGTTATTTCTTCGAGTGCGGTCTCTAAGACCGCATCTCCCTGTTAGTGTCCCAGTGATAAACAAGGCTTAGCAGTTGGCTCTAAAACTTGGGCCCCGAAATATCATCCAGTTTACTGATCCTATTATGAAGCAGTACTCCAGACACTTTTAAATGAAGAATAAAGGGATTTTAGTGATAAGGATAATTGTACAGAAGAGTTTTTCGATGAAAGTTTGTATTCAACTGATTTTGATATGTATGTTCGAACATAATTAATTTTTATAGTAGTAATGTATTTTGAAAAATTTATAAAATATATTAATATACCAAGAGAGATATATATACAGAATTTATTGGTTGATTTTTATACTGGTTCTTAACCTGTACATTTAAAATGCCCTAAAAAACCGTGTTATGAAAGTCATACAAGCCGATAAAAAATGGGCCAATTTTACCCATTGTCATTTTTTTTTAATTTTGCATATAATTGTTGAATTTTAACATAATATTGTCTTCTATATACTGTAAAAA
Source organism: Argiope bruennichi (assembly GCF_947563725.1). Lineage (NCBI taxonomy): Eukaryota > Metazoa > Arthropoda > Arachnida > Araneae > Araneidae > Argiope > Argiope bruennichi. Next base: position 48,338,154 of record NC_079151.1, read on the forward strand.
TAAATATGATTTAAAAAGTAAAAAGTTATTGCTTTTTCAAGAATATTATTTATTGTAACATGTAATTTGACAAAAAAATGTATGTTCCAACGCATTTGCTTTTTTCAATGATAATATATTTCGGAAAATTTCTAAAACATGTCTATATATCAAGAAAAATATATTGGCAGTTTTTCCTACTAATACATTCATTAAAAATTTAATTTGAGTGTAAATGAAATGCGATCTCTTAGACCGCACCTCCCCAGTTAAGTCCTAGAATTTCACCTCCCCAGTTAAGGGTTAACAAAGGTAAGTGTGAACCTTGGGTGAGGCCGTGAACACTAGAAGTACTCAGATATTTATTTTCCGACTCCCGTATATGAAAGTTTTGTGCTCTGAAGTAAAGAAAAACCGAATATGCATTGACGAAGTTTTGTTTTCAACCAATGAAACTAAAATTTGGCACAAACCTACACTTATACTAACAAAGATCACGTACCAAATTTTACTATTTATTAAAGTGGTTGAGTTTTTGAATTACATTTACATTTATGCGAAGTACATACCAACATATGTTCAGCCATTAAAAGATTTTATTCAAAATAAATTTGCTAATGATCTAGATTTTAAAAGAATGAGTCAAATTTCATTAACCAGGGTCCGGCTTAGCCTAATTGGGGCCCTTCTGTCCGGGGCAAAGTCCGGGGCAAAACTTCTTTGGAGGCCCCCTTCTGTCTTTTTTGTCTTTGAAAAGCAATGTTAAAAAAAAGTTCATTAAAGAAGTAAACGTAAAATAAACTTTCTATTCGATTTTGGGGCCCTCCTCTGATGTGGGGGCCTGGGGCAACTGCCCCGTATGCCCCTGCCTTAGTCAGGCTTTGTCATTAACCCCTATCATTGCATTTCTTAACTATCACATTTTGGTACGTGAGGAAGACCGACAGACAGGCAACTCTTTGAAGAATATGGAACAAAATTTGTTACGTATATATATTTTAGACGTTACATTCATGTACCAATTCTTAGTTCTTTGCATTTTGTATTTTTTATATTCATTTTAGCTCAGACAGCTAGACAGAGAGATTTCATATGAAAGAATTTGGTACAAAGTTTGAAAGAAATTTTCGAATTTAGTGAAAAGACGACAGACTGAAATTCATCTAAATCATCATTTCTAACTCAAAGTATTTTTGAGTTATCTTTCGCAGAGATTCACCGACAGTCAGATACAATTCTACAAATGTAGTTTTCGGATGCAGGGAGTCGCGAAATGTGAAATTCATCTAAATCTCGAGTTTAAAATGTTTGAAAATACAATCTTTCTTTTTAAATAATTCGTAAATGAAATATTAAAATGGTTAGTAATATGAAATATCGATATAAATAAAATAATAATAAAAAGTACAAAATATAATTATCTGCAATAATATGCATTTTAAAACATATTTTCTAAAAAATATTATAATTTTAGTTATTGAATGTATGCTTTAGTTACCAAAAGTTGTGATAATATTAACCATAGCTTTTGTATGCGCATAAATATATAATTATATGCGAGTTCGGAATGATTTTTTTGAAAAAAAAATGTAACAAAAATGATTATATTCTTTAATTAAACAGAAATTAATTAGATATTAATTAGATCTTCCTAAAATAGAATGAGAAACATCATGAAAAAATTTAGCAATTAAAAGCCAAAAATTGTTTTGAAAACTGGAGGAAACATGTTGTTTCTTTTGGCTAAAAAAAGAGACACAAAGTGAAAGACTTTCGGTTCTGAAGTTTATTAAATTTAGAATTAAGAAATTTATTATCTTGTTTCTGAAATAAGAAATAATTTGTATTTCTTTCCAATAATAAAATAATAGGGTTCTACTAATAATTAATACGAAATTATTAATCACATTGTGAAGCATTAAAACAGCTTTAATTTTTTTTTAAAAGATGAGAATAGATCCCTTCTTTTGCAGGTCGCAAATACTCAACATGTTGAGAAATTATAACACCAAATTTGAACAGAAAATATGCATTGGAATTTTGTATGCAAGATTATTCTAAGAATCATTTATCAAAATTTAGAATTTGAGGAAACAACTTTTAAAGATTTAAATATAGCATTAAAATGCAAGTTATTTAAAAGTCAATGTAAATAAATGTAAATTAAAATCAACGTAGCTACCCTTAGAAAGAACTCAGAAACAAAATTCACGCTTTTTTCAAAAATAATAATAAAAAACCCCCACCTGTTTAATTATTGAGAAAATTGAATTAAAAAATACTCGATATTTTCACCAAAAATCGACTCTTTAAGGCATCCATGTACTTTAGAAGGAATTGAAGGAATTTGAGAAATAAAACAAAGAGAGGATAATCAATTCTAAAACATTATTATGCGACAGTGTTTAGACTATAGTTCCAAAAAAATCAGTTGAAGAATTTTGAAACAAAATATTAGTTGTTTGATGATTTTTAGAAATAAATGACAGTAAAAACAATTATAAAAATAATTAATACAAGATGATTATGTCTAAATGGTATCAAAAATTTTTTTACGAAGAGAAGAATGTTAAAATTAAAGCAACAGATCATTGTTACTTTTTTATCCCATTTTTTTCCTCCTTGATGTACTTTCATTATTCCTTGTGAGATGGCAACATCCACCGTTGAAGAAATATAATCACGTAATGTATGCTAATCTAATGCTTTGTTTACTCCTGCATTGTTTCTCAGCCTGAGGGCTTTGTGAGCATTTATTTTCTCTCATTACGCATTGATTTTGGATTTTTGCTGCTGAAACAAAATTGCTGGCTCTGAGGCATGAAAAAAGAGCATTAAGAAAACGAAAGCTCACTGTTTTCGGAACTTATCTTTTCGATGAACGGGTTAAGAAATTAGGAGAACTCTTTTGAAATAGATAATGTGGTTTGCATCTTTGTTTTGTAAAGGAAATTGTAACATTTCTCTTTTGCAAAATTTGTTGATTTTACGTTTCTTTATGAAATTACCCATATGTTTGATTCTAGTATAGTAAGTTTTATAGATGGATGAACTTTTAGAAAAAGACAAACAAACTTGCCGTAATTGGCCACACAGTCTTCTTTTATTGGTGCCTAATGATGGCAGTGTTGAAAAAAATCCTTTCATAAGTTATTCTGGAAAATCGTTTTAGAGTCTGAAGAAGTAAAAAATTTCTTATATAAGTAAGTTAGAAGATAGTAACTTACTCCTAATCAGTAGATAAGTAAGTAAAGCTCTTATATAAATATGAAAAGTTTCTTTTTGATATTTTTTGAAATTCTTTCATAGAAAATAATGAAATTTATGTAAATTCGTACAGATTAAAGGAGTGCAATGGACATCCTCTGTCAAGACGATCATAATACTGATATGGCTACTAAACGCATTCTATGCCTTCTTTTTACTAAAATGCATTATCAGTACTATTTAAGCTTTCTTGCAACGTCAACCACCTTGGGCAATGAAAGAGGAAACTCCTCAGCTCAAACTAGGTTTTCGTGCGAATTGAACGTAAAGATAAATGCTCTTCTGCTAAGCATGAGACGAAACCGTCCCATTTCGGATTATTGTTCATATTTACCTCTTATTAAGCGAGAATGTGATATTTAATAGTGCAAATTTATAGCACCTTTAATAATTTTGTTACATTAATCAAAACCATAATTAGATATATCTTTGTTGAGTTTTGCAATAAACTGTTTAAAAAAAGAATACAGTCCACTTATTTAATGAGCAAGAGAAAAGTACTTTTAATAAACAGAAACAGTGTTTTCATTTTTATCTTTTAATTTTCATGAGATTGCTATTCTCAAAAACTTCTATGAGTATTTCCACTATTGATAAGCAAAACCTGTTAACTATTCAATTGATTTGTTGCAGAAAATTCTGCATTTTAAAATTATTTTTGCTATGAGTTATTTATTGAAACTTGCGGGAATGCTGTTCCTGAAAATTCCTTGGATACAGGATTAGGAAGAAATTAGTTACCCACTTCAGAGGGCTCTAAAATGTCTCTCTATTGGTCCAAATAAAATAAAATTTGAACTGCAGATTATTCAGATGATGCGCTTTACGTTTATTAATTAAAAAAAATTAGTACAAAAATTGACCAATAGATGGCACTGTAACACAAATGGCATTTATTTGCATATATCGAAAATGTGAAACATAATTTGTGTTACAGCGCATGCTTATTACCATTTTTCTTCGGATTAAAAGAAGGCGGATTCTGCACGAACATTAGTTTCTTCTCTGTTCGTCATGCCTACGTTGCAAGAAAAAGCACTACTGGTTAAATTGTTCAATCAGAACCAACCAAACTCCGTTGCATCTCTAAAGGAATTTCGTCATATGAAGCAGATACGAAGAGGTCCAATGTCTCCAGGTGTCCTACGAAAGAAGATGCAGAAATTTGAAAAAACTGAGCAACTTGGCATCCTTTCAGGTAGAGGACGAAAAAAAAAAAAAAAAACCCCTCTTCCAGCGTCAAAAATTATGCGACCGCTCTCGTTGAAGCCAACAGTCAGTCTCCGCATAATAATGTGAGTTTACCAGTTGTTTCCCGTGTTCTAAATATGCCTTATTCAACTGTAAGAAAAATCTTACGGCAGATTTTGCATTTTTATCCATACAAAATCAAACCTGTGCACCTGTTGCAGAACGGGGATTTAGTGGTCTGTAAAAATTTTGCTCTTCAGATCCTTGTTCGAATGGTGGTTGATGCAACTTTGTCATGGAACATTCTGTCGTGTGATAAGGCCCACTTTTGCCACAATGGGAAAGTTAACACCCACAACCCTCAGATTATTCAGGAACAATCCTTGCAACTTGAAAAAATGACAGTATGTTGTGGTTGTACAGCTACCTTTATCATTGGACCTTATTTCTTTGAAGAGATAACTTCAAATGGAATCCAATCCTGTTTCGTCACAGGATAATGGTACCATGATATGCTGAGGGATTTTGTAATCCCAACTCATCTTTCATGACTTCAAGATATCGTTTTCATACAGGATTTTGCACCATCTCATATTGATAGTTGTGTAAAGCGAGTCTTAATACAGCATTTCACAGAGGCACGAGTTATCAGCCGTCATTTCCCAATAACATAGCCTCCTCGCTTGCGGGACATTACCCCTTGCGACTTTTGACTGTGCGGTTATTTGAAGGACAATATCTACCATCAAAGGCCATCATCTCTACCAGATCTGAAGGACAACATTCGACATATTTTATAATTCTAAGGACATATTCTTAATATTCCGACAGACTCACTCCAGTCATCTATAGAAAATATGGTTTTCCCATTAGAGCATATTGTTGAAAATGAAGGAGATTGTAATACGCATAAGCCATATTAAATGGTTTTATGTGTATTACAACGCCACCTAACGGCGAATATTTGTACTAATTTTTTTATTTAATAAATGTAAAGCGTATCATCTCAATCTGTAGTATAAATTTTATCTCATTTTGATTAATAGAACACATTTTAGAGCCCTCTGAAGTGGGTAACTTATTTCTTGCTAACCCTGTATTCTATAATTAAGGTGTTAACCTCAAGCTTTTTTTTCATATATAAATTATTGACCTTGAGCAAGGTCATGAAAGCCCCGAGTGCTCAGATGTTTATTACTTAATAAACAAAACTGGGGGAAACTGGAAAATAAATAAAACGAGCAAAGTATCAGTTTACCTCTTTCCGAACCTCGCACTGAATGATTAAGTCTTGCAAATGAGCGTTTTGTGCATCGTAATATAGTGAAAAAAACTGAGTGTTTCGATTACCTTCGAAAACTTCGAGGACTTTATCCATTGTATCACTAGTTACTAGGCTGCTGAAGTCAAAGGGGATTATGTTTTTAAAATTTTGTCAATAGTTTTAACTAGTCTGTTTTGCATGCTCGGCAACATGTCACATTCTCGCCTTCTTTTAAAAAGATATTATTCTATTCTATTATTTTCATATAATTAATATTAAATATATAAGCTGCAGGGAAAAAATGGCAAATGGTAGAGACAAATCTCCAAACAGTGGTAGAAAAAAATGCCCCCCTTTTAAAAACCGTTGATGCTTCCTGTGATGTATTCAAATATGAAAAAACATAAACAAAAAAATTAAGGAAATTTATGACATAATGAACGAAGCGGGATAAAATTTTTAAAATAATAATAAGAAGAAAAAAAAAAAAAAAAAAAAAGAAAGAAATAATAAGAAAAAATTTTTGCTGAAGAAGTCGTTGAAGCATTTTTAAACAAAATATTTAACTGAAATTTTTTTGCACCCGTTAATCCCTATAAGACAGCTGCGGCTATCGCCAAATGCGGCTATTAATAAATATGAACAAATGGAAATCCGTGTAAATTACCGAGAAAGTTTTATATTAGAGTTTCGTAACTGGGGGCCAATACCTTCATTTCAAATCATACGGGAGATTGCAAAGCTATAACTAATGATAAATAACTTGTCTCGAGACGCAGCCATTATTAGATTATCATTTCCTGCGTCCATATCTAATTCTTAAATGGTCAGTAAAGTGTTAGGTCCGAATTTACCATGCGTCGGTGACGGATATTAACGATTCGATGGCACGAATCCGGTGACCAGAATTCGTTACATTTGAAACCGTAAACATTCATTTAGAATTGTATAGTAGATATATGGGAAGCACTGAAATACTGCCGGGACGTTTTGTCAATGACTAATGGTGGTTTATATTGAATGTTAGTCACTCCTGGATTAAGATGTAGAGTGCAATCAGTTAAGTGGCTTAATAAATCGTTCAATAATTTCGATTCTCATTTGTAGATATGAAGAGAGCATAATATTTTAAAATAACGCTTACTTTTAATGATGTACACCGTAGGGAGTGTTCTTCCTAAAACGTTCTGACATTGTCTCTAATATAAAGGTGATCTTGTGCTTTAGAAGCCTTTTTATTCCAACTGATTGAAATGAAAATTTGACATAAAACTACAATTGCAGCCACACAATCAGATACCATATCTGATATATTTCAGCCATAGAGCCTTTGAATTATCGAGTTTACATGCTTCTCAAAGTACAGACCAACAAACGTACATCTTTTTCATTTGGCACAAAATTTGGTAGGTGTCGACAATATAGATGTTAAATCTGTGTACAGAATTTTATCCATCTAGTTTTCTTTGTTTGGAAATGTCGTTTTTATTTTATATTGAAATAACTGGACAAACAGATTTCCTGTGAATATATTTTTTAAAATCAAAATTTGATGCCGGCGTCCTTACATAGGGGTAGCGCATCTTCCCCGTGATCTGCGCGTCCCGGGTTCGAGTCCCAGTTCGGGCATGGTTTTTCTTCATCCGTTTTCTGTCTGTGAGGTGTGTGAATGTGCCCTCCTGTAAAAAGGGGTTGTTCAAGCGAATGTGTGAGTTTCATCTTCATATGAGCTAGAAGTCAGACTTTTGCCCTCAGTAGCTCAGTGGTCTTTACCCTCAGAAGCTACTGCACCCCCTTTCCGTGGTAATGTGGACATGATACCATCATAATCAATCAAAATTTGATATAAATAAACAAATTTGAAGTAAATATCATATGACAAATTTCATCTCTGGAGTTCAAAGATTTTTTTTTGAGTTATCTTTGTCACAGACATTGTGCCAAAAATGTGTTTACCGAATTCAGGAAGATATAAAATGTGAAGATTTGTAAAAAATCTCATTTCGAATTTTTTGACAAATACAATGTTTTCTCTGTACTACATATACAAGAATTCTTCTGTTTGAGGAATATTCATATATTTAAAATGATGAAGAAAAACCAATGAAACAAATGCTTTTACGATTTCGCCTTCTTCGTTTCATATGAAACATCATGCCTTTTCTAGATATGCCTTTAAACATTTCATGCCTCCTCCCCGTATTTTCCGAGACAAATTGAAAAAAAAACTTTCTATCTTCATAATACATTCTTTATTGAGAAACTATGCAAATGAGTTCGATAGCCAAAACCACTGTCCCAATTTCAATAATTTTGGTTCTTTACGAAAGATCAAAGCTCTATATAATATATCATCAAATGTTGTATGCCCTCTTCCACCTTTTGTTTTCAAGAAAAATTGAAAAAAAAAAATTCTCCAATGAAAACCACTGACCCGATTTCAATAATTTGGGTTCTTTATGAAAGCTCAAAGCTCTATATAATATGTCATCAAATGTTGTATGCCCTCCTCCATCTTTTCTTTAAAACAAAATTGAAAACAAACAAACAAACTTCACTGTATATTCGTACTGGGAAATACCACGAAGGAGCTCACAACCGCCAACAACGAAACATGAACGTTCATGATCTTTACGTATTTCATCAGAGGTCGTCTTCTCCTTCTCATTTTCGAGAAAAATGAGAAACACTTGACTTCACTGTACAATCTCTATGAAAAAAAACCCCATAAAGTTCCCAGTTGATTTTGAAAACTGTTGTTTCATATGAACGCTCCTGACCCCTCTATACATCATCAGTATATCGAGGGATCAACTATCTCCTCCTTCTTCAGTTTGTGAGATATAGTAGAATAAAATTTAAGTCTCAAGCTTCAATAAATGGAACAAGTTCGCCAGTTTTCTTCGCCAACTTCATACTGTCGCCACTTTGAAGTATGGCTGATTCATACTTTTATCATATTTTTATTATGATAAGATGTAGCTCATCAAAGTTGACTGACACGAAATATATGAAATAAAAATTAAGATCCATATATAAAAAAAGCAAAATCGCTTCAAAGGTTATGACTGGGCAAATAGTTTTTTGGCTTTAACAATGATTTTAAATATATAGATGATAGGCGAAAAGCTGGTTGTCGAAGGTGGCTAGTTCTTGCATAAAACATATTTATCAGTATAATTGCTTTATATTTTATTGAATGAGAAATAATGGTATTGCAGAATTGAAAAAAAAATAATCCAGAAAGCAAATAGTTAAAATTGGGAAAATGGTACAAGATTCCAATTATTAATATAATTAAGCGGCATTGTCTTTTCTTTTTTGACAAAGCCGAAATTTCACACTTTCATAAAATAACGAGTGTTTAAAAAACATCCGAAGTTTAGAAAAATGCTGTATATTCTGTTCATGTATATTGTATATTAATGTATAATGTAAATCATGTATAATGTATATCATGTATAATGTTCATGTATAATGTATATTCTCTTCATTATGTAGATGAATTTTTATAATGATGGCAATATCCAGCTGCATCATAGCACTGTTAATAAGTTAAATGTGCCATTCATTTACCTTGTTAATCTCTCAATAATTTAACAATATTTCTTTTATTTGTCTTATAAATAACACAATTAAAAAATCCCCTCTATTAGATTTTCAGGAAATTAGGGAATCATTTTTTCCAAAATGATTAAAAAAAATATTCTAGTATTCAAAAAATGTTGCACGATTTTTAAATTAATATATTAAAAAATATCTAATTTTTCAAAATTTTAATGGTGTAAAAGTCGTCTTTGCGCAGTAGTATTTTTTGTAGTTATCAAGGAAGAAACACCAAAATTCAGTTTAATTTCTAATGACTTAAAATTTGAAAAGAATTGCTTCGAGGTGCACATTTTCATCTTCTAAGGTATATACACACACACGCGCACTCACACACACGCACACACATGCATGACAATTTTCTAGTTATAAGAACATTTTCTGGCTTTTAGAATATCAATACGCTCATACAGACACACATTCATCTTTATTAGTAGTAGAGATAGAAATTGTTGTGATAAAGCGAATGAATTATTTTTATAACGGATGAATATTTTTATGATTACATTTCTCGTTTCTCTTATTCCCGAGGATTCTTTGAAGATGTAGTTGTGTGTTTTTTTATTATTCATTTTACTCTCTCTTTATATATACATGTAATAAATATTCTTTCTAAAAGAATCATAATAAAGATCTTACCATTTATTTATGAGATCCTTACTAAATATTTTGTCCTGCCGATAAATATTATCAATAATATTACTTGGATATAATAAATATTTTGAAAAATAACCCTATAAATATGTTTTGAAATTCAGTATATTTTGATGAAATATAAATGGCTTTTTTTTGCTTTAAATAAAATGGGCAGTTTTTTTTTTTTGCCAAAAAATGTGCAGCATTTGGTGGAAATAATGATGCATTATCTTATTTTTTTTAAAAAAATGGAAGCTATTCTCTTATCTATAACCTTATTTAAAAAATGGAAGCTAAACACTATATGAAATTGTGGAAATTAATTTAAAATATTGACATTTATATGGAAGACAAAGAATGCTAGAAGACAGATATGGAAGACAATTATGATGCATTACCATATTTAAAAAAATGGAAGCTAAACTCTATCCATATGAAATTGTGGAAATTAATTTAAAACTATTGACATTTACATGGAAGACAAAGAATGCTCTTCTGGAATGATGAATATGATTGTTTGGGAATAAGGAACTGGAAGCTTTATAACCAGAAGATTCATATCAATCGATTTAAAACATAATTGATAGAATAATTTATGACGAATCTAATGAATTTGAAGAATAGATGAAAGTGGAAGATCTCAGTCTTCCTAGAGGACGTGTGCTACGGAAACTGCTGACGGCTGGCCAACCAGGACTCCATCTGACGATGCAGTAACATCATTCAATGGGAATGCGGTTAATATCTTCGAGATTTTTCTTCCCACTACAGGAAAGGGAACAGGTAGTGTCTAGGTGAAAAAACCGAACTACTATTAACTCATATCTATACTACATACTATAATCTCAATGGTAATGAATTCATTACCATTGAGATTAATGTAGATTTCAAGAAAAGATAAGAGTTAAATGAAAATAATATCCACTAAAATTTTTCACGAATAAACTTATTTAAGGGATTGACCACATTTTAAAATATGCAATTGTAATCGAAATTTACAAAGGCAACACACATTTTTTCATATTCAATGATGTATCAAATTTATAATGGTTCAAATTTTATCTAAAAAATTGATACGGTATCTACTATTTTGATGTTAACAATCACATAACAAATTGCATTAAATTAGCTCGTTAAAGATCTGAGTTATCGTATTTATTAATAAAGAACTGAAAAAACTTAATTCCAAAATATTTCCGAATCGAGATATATCTAAAACATACAAAATCGTCAAAATCTCAAGATTGAACTTTTGAACTGTTATAATACTTTCACTTTTGTATAGTTTGTATAAGAGAATCTAATTGTAGAGAATGCTTAATTGCGTATCGAATTGTTTGTACTTCTGCCAATTTAAGCTTATTTCTTTTCTTTATGTATACCAGGAATATACATTAATCATTTGGATTTTATGTATGTATACTTCCAGTAAACATAAAAGTTGAATTCAATTTTAAATTTTAATTACTTTTATTTTTCTATCCCTAATTTGTGCAATTCATAAATTTGTTAAAATTCAAATAAAATATATTTGCATTTGTTAAATATAATTCTTTATACATTATTAAATATATCGTGAATTCACATGATTAAATATATGATGAAACGATAAAAAAGTACATTTTGAATTTCAGGATAATAATAATAATTCAAATAATTCATTTGAAAATAATGTACAAAATAATTAAAAAAATTGGCAGAATTATAGAAAAAATTATATGGAAACTGCATACACTCTTCTTCATTATTAGACGAGATAAAACTGTCGCAATGTGACATCCGAATTTCCAATCAATTAAGTTTCCATAATCATCCGAAGAGTGAACCTTATCTTGAAAGTTATTTTTAACAGAAAATAAACCAGGCATGATTTTAATTCCAATTCCCTACCTGTTTTATATACTACATTTTATTCTCTCCTTTTATGTAGAAATCATTATTAAATTTGTTTTCAAAATAACAAAAGTTTCATTTGTTTCAAATAACGTTCTTTTAATAGAAAAAATAATTCAAACTTGAGTATTTTAAATTCATTTTCTACCATTTATAACATAACTGCTGTTGATGATAAAAATAGATTTCATGGGGTTTTAAACAATCTCGCACGTTATCGTTCTGCTTAAAATAACCATAATGAGCTTCCATTTCCATCATCTTAAATCTTTATTTATGTAGAAAATTTATTTCGTATGCCATATTTATAAATCTGTGACAAATGTCGGCTATTTTTGTGATTATTTGCCAAATTATAATTATTTAAGAAAGCTTCAAAAGTACTCCTACATTATATTCGAAGTTCATGAGCATTCATTTATCTCACTAATGCTTGTCTATCTTTCAAATATATTTAGAAAGAACGTTAATTGAGTTTAAGCTTAGAATTAGCTCAAAGCTTTTAATTCGTATAAAGAAGTAGAAAAGTTTGCTATTTCGTAAATAACATGAGAATTATTTAGAAACAGCATGGTTCCTTAAAGGAAAGTTCAATTTGCTTTTCGTTAAAAGACATTCGCTTCCAAAATCATAATTAATTAATTAAAGCAATTGGTGGAACATATTGAATTTTCCAGCATTTAATAGATAATTTAAAAAAAGGATTAATCTTTTATTCATCTTGATATATTTAATTGCATGCATGTTCATCAAATAAATAAGTCAGTAATTAATGAGATTTAAAATAAAAATAGCACGCTAATGCTTTAAAAGATATACCTTAATGAACTTACTTAATAAATATGTGTTCCCTAATACTTGCTTTAAATACCTGGTGTTTCGATTATAAGCTGTATCAGCAAAAGTTTAATTAATATTTTAATATTAATTGTCAAAATTTATAAATGCGGCAATTGGTTTTAAATAGAAAGTTAAATGAATTCATGCATTCGGCTTTTTTGTAATTTTTAGCTTTAAGTATTTTTATTTTGGAATTTTATTTTGGAAAATTTATTTTGCAGTGTTTAAAGTGAAAAAAGAGTTTTATTTATTGAAACATACACAAAATATTGATTCGAATCATAGCCCTGTATCCAATTTCTAAACCGTGAGAGATAAATATAAAGTTTCCACTGAAAAAAAATGTTTAAAATGAAGCAAAGAGTTTTATTTAATGTTGTTTGAGACAGTAAATGTAAATTTATGAATTCTAAATATCATTGAATTATTAGTCCTTCTTTGTCATTTTAATAAAATATTCTTGACACACAAACAATTTAAATAAAAAAATATTCACTCATATACGATAGCGAGTTATGAAAAGTTAAATATCATTATTTTAGATGATATCAATGGTAATATGCAGGTAAATTCACAAACAGTGGAAATTTACTCCAAGGTAAATAATTTTAAGTAACAAAGACAAGAAATCTATTTCGTTTATTCTCAAGAATTTAAACGTATCTTCCAGTCAAACTATCACTTTGTCTGAAATTCCATCGACTGACTCTAATCACTTCAAAATTTTCTTTACGGATTTTAAATTTCAAAATAAAAATCTACCTTTGATTGAAACTAATAACCATTTTAATGAATGCATTTGGATTTTTCTTCCTGATACTTTTATTATTGCTACTGATGCATTCAAAAAACTCGAATTGCTGGTTTTTCCTCTAATCAAAAATTCATGTTTCGAATCCATCATGTAAATTCCATTTTTATGCAGAAAGTTTAGTCTTTGCCGAAGTACAAAATGTTCTCGCCGTTCCTGAAAACGAATGCCTGATTCTTACAAATAACTACTCTACTCTTACATCCTTGAAAAATACCTCCATCCAGTCCCAAAAATTATTCGACGTATAGCCTCAGAAGTTGAAAATTTAACAAAACGAAACCAAAAAAATATCCTTCCTGTGGGTATCTGTTGTTGTTTTTGTTGTTTCTTATGGCACTTGTCATGGACAAGCCCGCTGTTACGAAGACAGCGATTTTAAGCCGGTGAGGGAGCGTCTTGTGTTTTGGCCCTAGTTTCCAACTAGGGCCAAGAGTACGACTTCGCTACTCACGCATCATTCATTCGCTTGCACAACCCCTTTTTACAGGAAGGCACATTCACACATCTCACTGATAGAACAACGGAAGAACAACCATGCCCAAACTGGGACTTGAACCCAGGACGCCCAGATCACGGGGAAGACGCGCTACCCCTATGCCAGGACGCCGGCTGTGGGTACCTGGTCACTCGAACATAATCTGGAAAGAACATGTATATCGTTTAGCCAAAGAAGTTACAGAAAATACACCTTGGATTGAATTGATCTCTTGAAGATCTTATTTCAAACCTTAAAAAAGCGACGCATCAAATCACAATCAATAACTATCTAAACAGCAAAGATTTCATCTCCTTAGGAGATATTCCTGACATTCAAGCACTCTATTTCTGTTCCAAAAATGGGAGGGAAGATGTTGTTTTAGCCAGACTAATCAGCAAAACAATTATAACACCAGGACTGTTGAATCGTTTTAATTTCCAAAATGCTAGCCTTTGTCATGAGTGTAATAGCATAAATAATATTGAACACATAATTCTTTCTCACAAAAATATATACTTATTATAGGGACAAGCTGTGGACTTTTCTACAATTAGATATACAAGATATCTTCTTCAAAAATGTTATGGGACAAAATATTGCAAACAAAACCAATCTTCAAGTTACTCTTCAAGCAATGAAGCACTTCAGTGTCTACTAACTTCATGGATCACATTCTGTTGTGGCCTCTATAGTTCTTTTACCTAATCACCACTCTATGTTGCGTGCACTCTCCACTTTGTTCCACCTCTTCAATTAACTTTAGAAATCAGATCATAGATTGAATGGCATCAGCGAAACTGCTCTGTAACTGTTAACTGACTGAAACTTGAATCTGTTTTTATGAGTGTTCTTGTGCTTGTAGGTGAAATTTCTTGCTCTACCTTTAGGATAGCAGCCATTGTGGCTATAAATCCCTGCCTTTGACTTTTTTCTTTCAAGATTTCTCCCAAGATAGCCATTTAGGATCTTAGACGGGACAAAGGGAAGCAGGTAAGTCAATTAAAAATGTTATTAATCTAATTTTCTGATAAGAAATTTGTAAATCAAACTTCCTGAATTTTCGAATATTTGAATTACAGCATTTGTACACATTGAATCATCAAAATTATGGGTAAAAACGTAGATCATTATTTTATTATATTATATAATAATAATGAATCATTTATTAGTTATGATATCTCCATTTGATAGATTCTGCAAAATAATAACTTTAATGTCATATTTTTTAAAAAATGATTAACTTTATTGCAATTTTCCGTAGTGATTAAGTATTTAGATTTGTAACAAGAAAATAATTAACTAATGATATGCTTAATTTTTTAACGATTTTATTACTTAACTTATTTTTTCAATGATATGCGCATTAAATTTTTTAATTAATTAGAAAATCGAAATTATTATTGTTTAAATTAAATTAAACTTGTAAAAACAAATTGATCAGCTAGTAACCCTTTTCAGTCGAATGTCTTCTCTCAGCCACCATTCAAGACTGTGCATCCTTTTGAAATTTTATTTAATTTTTTAATTTTAATTGTTAAAAATACCTAAAGAATGTTAAAATGATGTAGATTCATTTTTCATAAAAACTCAAAACAGTAGAATGTATTTATTTTTGTGTGTAATAAACAGATCAATGTATTAAGTCAAAATTATGCATCGGATTATCTTTCCGACTGCAAAGGGTTAAGACAGGCTTTTCATAATGTGCATTGTTAGGGTCGTAAAGTGATTAATTTGCCGCTAGTATCATTAAATCTATAAAAGGTCAAACTTGCATCTTTCAGCTTGGAATGATAATTTGGAAACGATTGCACATGACAACTTTACTAAAATTGCTTGTCCCGTTTAAAAATAACATTCGCATAGTCTTAAAGTGAATTATATTATAACATTAAAATTATTAGTGAATTATATTACATACATTATTGGTGAATTATTAGAATTATTAGTGAATTCTGAATAAATTAGTGAATATGGAATTACATTATTAGTGAATTATATTATATACATTATTGGTGAATTATTAGAATTATTAGTGAATTCTGAATAAATTAGTGAATATGGAATTACATTATTAGTGAATTATATTATATACATTATTAGTGAATTATATTATATACATTTATATGAATTATATTATATAGTATGATAATTCATCTAAATGCACTATACCAATACTTTTATTTAATAAAAAATAAACCATCTTGTGAAATAAAATGGATGTCTTGGGCGAAGAATTTGAGAAGTCTGTATATGAAAAGTGTAGTAATTTGTAATAAAAGCTTTCATTATTTTCAATAGCATTTTATTATTATTACATTATTTGCTATATTACTGAATTTTTTTAATACACATTTTAATTTAATTTCCGGAGTTTATATTTGTAAAAAAAGTTTCTATATTTTTAAAAATTTCGTATCTACATTATACTTACGTGGGATCATAGAAAGAAAATATCTGTTCTCAATACCATTTGGGTTCAATTCTTTTATTCAGATACGTTTAATTTCTGATGCTAATTATTGATAATTTCTTTATTATGATAATTTTTATTTATGAAAAGCAAAATTAATCAGTTCGTCAAATTAACTAAACAGAAAAACCCATAATAGATTGTGATTTTGTTTAAATGATATATTTATAACATAATTCAATATTTTGAATTTATTTATATAAGGTCACTAAAATTTAATAACTTGATTACCAAATTACATGGAATTTTATTTAAAAAAATATGGTGGTTAACAGGAGAATAGATACCAGGTGATGTTTGTGTAGTCTAGTTAAAAAGTATTATATTTATGTGTATTATGGAGTATTATATTTATTTATGTGTCGGTTATAATGGTTAGAATTAAAAATAAGTACATAAATAATTTCGGAATTGCGAAAATATTCTACAATTCAAATGGTATCATTGGAAATATAATTTTCTAAAAGTGCAAGATAATTGAAAAAAAATTTTTTCTTTCAGAAAAATAATTCCGATTTAATATCAGAAAGTTTTGAAATTGGGAAATCAAAATCAAAACAATGAGAAATTGTTTAAAAAATGGTTTTAATTTTGATGGTCTTTCGTTGACTCTACTCATTGGCTGATTTCTAATAGGTCAACCTGGCCAATACCTAACACCGTTGGATTGAGGGTTTGCAAACAAGTTTGTTTTAAGTTTATTTTCCTAGTTGTCAATAAATAAATAAATAAATTTGTGGAAAATACATTTCAATAAATGATTAAATATTAGGATAAAATTAAATTTTTTTCAAGTATAATTTCAGGGTTCTTATTTTACATTAAATTATTTTAGCCATTAAAAGATTTAAAAAACTACAAATCTTCTTCAATAATATTGTTTAAAAACGTGGAAGCCAAGAAATTTGGAGTTATAATAGAAATTTTTTTAAAAAATTACATGTTTATAAAGTTAATAAAATTAGAAAAATTCACCTAGAAAACGTTATTAACATATTAAAAATGTGCATGAAATGTCAAACTAAATCAACCTTGTTATTAAAATAGAGGCCTCATAAAGTTCATTGCCTTGATCCACAAAATGTTCTAATAATTAAGGCATGATAAAAGGCTTAAAGTGCCTTTATTTAAATCTGCCGTTGATGCCACTCGCAGGCTGATTAGCACATAGGGAAAAACATTTTCGGCCACAGGTTACAACGGACAACCTTTTGAAGGAATAATACAAGACTGTCGAGGGGCCATTGCTCTTGAACCCCGTTCCCCTATGAATGGGCCCTCTTTTTGTGCAGAATCAATGTTACACTATAAATGTATTACAGTATTGTAATTCGAATTCTGTGAAAGAATAGAGGACACACCTACTTAATTTGTACATTAAACTTTATTTACACATGAGTATAGTATTTGCGTCATATAATTATGAATATGAAGCAGTCACTAAAAATACACAAATAATAAAAATGTAATGAGATAAGATAGTTCATTTTTCAAATCAGGAATCCAATAATAACATTGTATTTAAATCTTTAAAACTTAACAATTAACAATATGTAAATTTTAAGTTTTTATCAGTGACATCTAAAAGAATAATTATGAAAAAACATCAAATAGAAATCTTGTTTATGAAATTAAAAAAAAAGAAAAAAAATATCTGAAATATTTTACAAAAACGATTGGAAGCCGATATAAAAAGATTATTTTTTTCTTTTGTCATAAAATGAAAAATGCTTGATTTTATTTCTTTATTCTATGTATAAATGATATATTTTTTTAAATTGCCATTATAGGTACACAAAGCATTTCAAAAGTTTTAATGATATGAGTATCAAATGCATTTTTGCAAGACTTTTAAAAAGACGAAGAGCTTATTGCGATTGCTGGCAAATATAAAAAAAATCAAATTTATAAAGTTAACAGGAAAAGTAGCTTTTTAAAAAAGTGAATATAGGAATTTTTTGCTCAAAATTCTGGGAATCTTTTTCATCTGGACAAAGGAATAATTTTTGGAAACAGATTTGAATAACATGAATCAAATATTATGTTCTAAAAATAGAATAAAAACAAATTTTAACATAATTTGTTTATGTGAACTTCGGAAATTAAAAAGTTTTCAAAAAAGAAAATGTTATAGCTTTTTTTATACATTTAGATTAGATGTTTTTACTGAAGGTATGGAAAAAGATTCCCCACAGAAGACAAATGTCTTATTTTTCTGTGTCGAAAAGAAATTTCTTCCATAATGTATAGACATTACACATTATGGAAGAATGGAACTCTTTTATTTTCTTTCCATTTATTTTGAGTTGTAAGCTTTCCATAGTATTTATTATTATTATTAATTTATAGCAATTTTACTAAATAAATGATTAAAGAGTTGTTCACTCTTTAGAGAATATTTCTAATTTCAAAATAAGGAAGGATTTATTTGAAATCCTTATGAGACTTTTGAATTAAACACACCATGAAAATTTTCTTTCATGGCGTTTGTGTTGAAATGAAAAGCATGAGATTTCTTTTTTAGATTTCATGGTTATTAGAATTAAAGTGTTCCTTTTCAGAACACTACAAGAAAAAAGTCAGTGATCATTAATACGAATGCTAAATCTCGGAGTTATGCATTTTAGAAAGGCAGGAACAATGACCTAAACAGAGCAGGGAAATTAAGAAGAAACGTGAAACAATTACTGAAGGAACATTTTTTAAAACTTTATTAAGTGTAACTTTGTATTGTCAATTATGATTAAGATGTGTTTGCCAATTTTTAATATTTAATTTATTACCATATGAATAACGATTTTTGATTAATTTGCATGGAAAATAAAATTGAATTATTTCGAGATGATGAACTTTTATTCGTTATAAGATCTTTGGTATATCTATCTTTCAATCAGCTTTGAAATTTAATAGCGTCGTCCGTTTCTTTATTTTTAAAAAAACATATTAATGAGATTTGATTAATTGATTGATGTCCTTTATAATGCTCTGCATAGGATTCATTTTTACAACCATTTTTTTCTCCATAAATTTTTTTAAAATTTGTATGTCTGGAAGAGGGCATATATGTATTTTTTGAAAAAAAAATGTTTTGTAGGGTTGATATATTTAAATCAGGTATGGTGTGATGCATTATATAGACAATACAAATAAAGAAAAAACTTTGAAAAATATAGATTCAGCTGTCAAATATAGGTAAAAAATGGCTTCACTAATTTCTGTAATCTCTTGCATGATTCATTATGACAACACAAATCAACAGATGAAAGAACCAATTAGCTTGAGAAGCAGTTTTGGATGGGATGTACATCACACATAGGAAAACTCCAAACGATAGCTGCACTCCTAATTTTTCATTCATAAAATGCACGGCATTTTATGGCGCCTGATAATCGGACTAAATCAGTTTTTTTAAGCGATTGGCCGTTCCTCTGGCAAAAATAGATTTGTTTGTCATATAAAATAGAGTGGCACTTCAAGAGACCTCGGGCCCACTTGAATTTTCTGAAAAAAAATGTGATAAGTATTTGTAATTATTACAAGAAAACAAGCATCATACATTTCGAATAAGTTCGATTAGTTTTTGATATTACTGTTTATCTGATAAAAGCAAAAGTAAAGTCAATTATATAATAAAGGTAGCATCTTGGTCCAATTTACAAATTAATTTCGATAAAAAATGCTCTAAAGTGTTATCTTTTTATATAAAATTTCTTCAATAAAATAAACATTTTCAGCTAATGTTTATAGTTCCTCATATGGTTCACTTTGTAAAATCAGTTTATAAACTTATTTTTATTTTGGTCAAAGTGACATAAAATATGCTCCAAGGTTGTTTTCATTATATATTGTTTCGTTTAAGCATAATATTTTAGATAAAGATTGAAGATTACATTCATTTTTACTGTTTTATTGGATAGTAGACGCCTTTGGCGACCACCTGATTAATTAATCGCTAAAATTTCCCTTTAGATACTTTATGTAATTTTGTCTCTTAATTTTTTCAGTAAAATATTTTTAAGTTTTACGTTTTGATAATCATACAAATCGTACTATTATAAAAGTCTTAAGCAGTTCTGTTTATTGCATCTCCTTTTTTGTCATTTCCTATAAAATTGGATATACAAGTTAAAGTGGAAGTGATTAAACTTCAATTAACACAAAAACATTTTCAGTTGAAATCGAGCATGTTCTTTTTATAGTTATGAATATAGAAAATAAAATAGTTCGGCATTGAAATCTGATGTGCACTACAGAATAATTTTTAAAATTTGTGAATTATCTCAAAGAATTGTTCAATAAAACTTTCTCTGATTCATCGTAAAAATTATTTATTGGTTTTGCATTCAAAAGGATTTAAATGAAGTAAATAATGATATCTTATTCTGTTCCTATCAATAAATATACTTCAAAAACTTATGAAGTCTAAATTTTATACTGTTCTTTGATCATATTTATGTGGAATATGCTTGATATCGAAACTTTTAAATAAAAAAAATTCTATCTTTTGAGATCAAATCTGGTCGAATTATGATGGTTTGAATATTATAATTTTAGAACAATAAATATTTTCATAATCTTAGACAAATTATCTTTTGGAAAACTCTGCTTACTGATTAGCGTATCTCTATGGAGTTGTCTAAAATCTTGCGTTTTTATAAAATAGTTATTCAATTTTTCATAATTCACACTGTTTTAGTAACAATAGCAAGATATAATTTTTGAAAATATTTTTAAGATCCAACTAGATTTTAGGAGAGAAGTTAAATTAAGACATTGAAATGTAACTTAGATCTTTTCCTTTGAGAGTTTCGTCATTTTATTTGCAAAACTGAATAATAATTTATTCGAAATCACATTTCTAAAAAAAAGGCCATGTTGCAGAAAATAATTAGAATTAAAAATGGAAGACTATTTTTAAAAATTTTAAATTTGGATTGAATAAAAAAAAAATACGAATGTCTTTTCCTCTTTCCTTAAATTTTTTAAACATGTGTTTTTTTAATGTTATTGCTTTTCCCATAGCAACGGCATGTGTTTTTTATGAAACGTTTGTCATAGATTTCTTTTATCATTGTTTTTTCCTAGAGCACATCATAGTATAAATTTAATCTTTTTGATAAAATGCTTCGTTTAAAACTTCCCCAAGAGATTCAAACAATGCCACGGAAGATCATTCAACAAAGGTATTGGAATTCTTCATGTATTAACTCTGAAACTTTTTAGGAAAACTCCATTTCAGTTCAGATTATTTTTTTTTGTACCTAATCTCTTTCATAATCCACTATAAGAACTTATAAAACTATTTGGTAGTTAGGAAGAAAGAAAAACTGAATGAGGGGGATTTCAAATCAATTGTATTTCAAGCAATGTCTTTCAAAATAAAGGAGAGTATTTTTATGTGACTGAATTTGTGTCTGTGAAACAAATGAAGTACTTTTGGATTTAATGAATATTTCACTAACTCGGATGTTTTTCTAAAATGCTATATCATGCTACTTGGGATTTTATTTTAGACATAGAAAAGAATGAAACAGAAAAGAAAAAAAAATCTCAAGATGTTTTGCAAGGATTGAAGCATTTTTATTTGAAAATTTTATTTTCGCCAAGGGATATATTTCAAAATCACGCCAGAACTGTGTATTAATGCATTTAATTACTTTATTTTTAGCACTTTTTTCAGGTTTTCATTCCACACTAAAGTGAATAAATTTGAAGCTTTGCAGTTCTAGTCTACAATGTTTAAATAAAATTGCTTAACTACTTATTTTAAAGCCTTGATCAGTTGTCTATTTCGAAATACTATTAAGACCATTATATGCAGATTTATTACTTAATAATAATGTTTAGAATTTTTCTCTATTCTAATGAGAAGAAATTCGAATGTTTTTTAGTTTCTAGGCCATAATTTTTAGACTAAGCTGCTTAATGAACCATATAAAAGTATTTTACGCAGGTATATTTTGAAATCATTTGAAGGGTTGGGTTGATGTACATTTATTAGTTTTCTATATTCAGATTTTTTATTACTTACTAAAGTGAGGATATTACCTAGTGTTCAACTTTAAGCAGACATTAAGCATTTAATCTAATTGCTTAATGACTCCTATTGTCGCTTTTCAATAATTAATCAATTAGTTATCATTCATGATGATTGTCAATCATTTCCACATTTGGTCTGATATTGAATGATTCCATATTCCGTTTAATAATAAAGATGGATGTGTCTATATTGAGGTTCTACAGGCCAGGCCGCTTCACCCACAGCTACCAATGTGACACATATATATTTAGGAAGGTCATTGGTAAGGAATGAAACATTGGAGCGATTGTTTTAAAACCTTTACTAAAATTTTAAATAATTAAAAAGCATGGAAATTTCTGGCTTTTTTCCTGCATTAAATACCGAAAATATAATTTAACTCTGTCTTAGAATTAAAAAAAATTGTCTTTTTATTAACACTAATTTAATAGTAAAGCACATTTTTCTTGAAATTTGGACGTTTTTTTAAAAATATTTTTTATTTAATTTCCAGCAATAGTTTACATTTTTTTTTTGGTATTCAAACTGTTTTCATTGTTTCATCACACATTTAGTTGCGTGATATCTTTCCAATTTTGAGAGTTGAAATTTTTTTGTTTAAATCTTCGTAGTCTGCAAGGCGACTAAAAAAAAGTAGTTACTGTATCGAAAAATTTAGACGATAGATGAACCGGGCATTTGATTTTAATAGCGCTATATTGTCATGGACTAGTCTTCATTGGGAAAATTCCATATAGAGAATGAATAATACAAATGAAAGGCAAATAAAATTACACGGCTTTTTTATCTGACAGCTTGATGCAGTCAGCAACATAAAGCTAAATCTAAACGATTTAAGTGATATTAAATATACTAATTTCACTGGTTAATTAGCTGGTCGATAAAGGCGATTAGTATGTCCTACTATGCATTTGAAAAAATATTATATTTCAACATAGTTTTTAACATAATGTTTTTGCTAATCCTTAATTAATAATACATAATTTAATGATTCGCTATTAAAAGTAGAAATTTCTTGTAAAAATAATCAACAGAAAGTCGTCGTGAAACTTACTGGATGCGGCTATGTTAATGATAGTAACAGCACCGAAAGGAAAAAGATTAAAGGTGCAACTCCGGCAATAGTAGCGCTTCCATCATCGTCATCATCATCGGAATCATCACCTATAAAGAATTACCATGATAAATTAAAAAATTATCGTAATGAACATAATTAGTAATCATAATATTTTTTAAACGATTTTAATTAAATTCTGCTTTTGTGATGGTAAAATAAGACCATAATATTTTAATTAAAGACATTTAATAAAGGGTTTCAAGATATCATTTCCTTCATATTGTTATATTTCAGAAAAAATTAGTTTTCACATTGGATTACTTTTACTATATATTATATTAGAATTAGAGAATTGAAAGCAGTGCCTATTTATTCCAGTTTATTTCAATATTTTTAAAATATATAATGATATTATATTACATATAATAAATAATGTGCAACTATAAATGGAATTTCCTTATTTTCATAAAATGCCATTGCTTATGAGAATAAGGGAGATTGTAAATAAAATGAAATGTATGAATTTTATGAACTTTGTTTTTAAGCTTTAGTCATAAATATTCAATAAAATGCGCTAACATTCAAAGAAATCTGATGGAATATTTATAACCAGACGGTTTTGATTTGTTCAAACTTTTTCAAATCATAAAATCTTGCTGTCTCCAAGGAATGTATTTTACAAAATTAAAAATATATATTATTTTAAATTGCAATAATATTTATAGCACTGTCTGTATGGAGGATGAAAAGCAATAAATGTCTCATGCTTTTATTTACGAAGTAAAAGTTTTGGATTTTTTTTACTCATTTCAAAGTAATTGGATATTAATGGTGCAAGGAAAAACTTCTCTTAATTTTACATTTAATGTGAATATAAATTTAACTGATAATTTTTTTTAGTGTGCTCTTACAAGTCTGCATTTTCTTTAAATAAAAAGATTTTGCTATTCCATTCTTAGAGCCCAAAGTTGTTTAAAAAATTTAAACTCTCAAAAGTAGTAATTATTACAGATTCATTGTCTTTTTTTATGTAATAGTGAACTCTTTACCACAGATCCAGAAACGTGACAAAACTTCATCATAATAGGTTCTATCGCTTTTTCAAGAATTTAATCACAATTTATACATAGCATTTTAGTAAATTTAATATAAATTCCATAAATCAAATTTATGGAATTCCAGCTCTCAACTATAAATCAGTGTTCCTCTGTGTGTTAACGGTCATGCCTTCGAAAATGTCGATCATTTCAAATACCTTGGCACAATGATTATTGATAATAATAAACTCGGAGCAGAAATTGACAACAGAATCAAAATGACTAATGTTTCTTTGGACTGAAAGAACAACCAAGATCCAACTTAATCTGACAAAAAACTAAACTAAGACTCTTATTATGCCTGTTCTGCTCTATGCAAGTGAAACTTGGACTCTTAAACTGGACACTAAGCATGTTGAACATGCTCGAGAGAAAGATCCTTAGAATAACTTTGGCGCAGTACTAGAGAGAGGAGGATGGCGAACTCTATAGGAACTAGAACTCTATAGGCATCTACAGATAACACTAGTTATCCGGAGTATTAGGTTAAGATAGCTTGGCTATATCTGGTGTAGCTCTGCAAACTGTGCCCTCAAAATATCCACTTTTAAAAATCCTATGGGATCGCGGTCCAGAGGATGACCTCCAACTAGATGATTGGGTAATGTGGAAAGAGATCCGAGTGTTCTGAGGCTAAAGGACTGGAAGGGAGCTACTGGGGATAGAAAGAGTTGGAAAATGCACGTGGTTGAGACAGCCAAGGTCTGCAAGAGGCTGCTGTGCTCATGAAGAAGATAATATATAAAGAATTTACCAATATTGTAAATGATTTCGTAAAATGTTATTTATTAGTAAATTTAAATATCAAAAAATAATTTACTTACTGTCTTAATCTAATGACCACTGAAGTTTAGCAAAAAATTCAAAAAAATAAAAGTATTTATGTAAGAGAAAAATATATTTTATAATTTGAATACGGACTGCAATATCTGTTATCAATATTCAATTATTTTTAAAATTCATTCCGGAAAAAAAAATGTTGAGTTTTTCAAAAGGATACATTATAAAACTGTTATTTTCCCCTTTCGAATTTTTTTTATATATAAAAAGAAGTGAATAAATCGGTTTATTTAAAGAATTTAATACATTGAAATGTCTGAACATGTTTCTCATTTTAAAAGGTAATCTTTAAATTCTTTAAAGTTCGTTAAAGAAACGAAATTAAAATCAATATTAACTGAAAAATATAAATTGCATCGCTTTGAAAGGATGTCTGAAAATGTGAAAGTATTAATGGATGTCTCCTCAATAAATGAAATCAAAAGATCTGCATTACGAAAAATTCAATTTAAAAAAAAATATTTCTAGTTAAAGATCGTTATTCAAAGATTAAAGCAAAAAGTCGTTTTCGCTTCCGTTTCCTATGAAAGGACTTCCAGTAGAATGATTACAGACAGATTTAAGCAGAAAAGGCACTTAAAAAGTTTTTAGTTGGTCAACTGAAATTTCGCAAAATGTTAAGTATTCTATAGTGTATAGCATTATTTCTGAATGTTTTTAAAATGAAAAGACGTTTTTAATGGAAAGATAATAAATTGGTTTAAATGGGAATGTATGCAATTTAAAGAGGGATTTAACAGTGGCTTTTATCGTATTTCATCTATTGAAATAAAGGAAAATGAGGACTTTAATCTGCACGGTATTTTTTTTCCCTTCAAAAATTTGCGTACAAAAAGATTTATAATTGCGTTTTTTTACCCTGCAACTCGAATAACATTCGCGCTGTTATAATTTGTAGAAAGTAAACGCAAGTAGAAAGGACTTAATTTGTACTGGACATAATAAAATGTTATCTAATTCCGCTGCAGAAAAATAGGGAAAAATATAAGATTAATTCATAATTTCGTTTGTATAAACTAACTTCGAAAAATCTTTTCTAAGTTAACATTTAAATTTAAAAACATTACATTTAAATGCTTTTTACAAAGAAAGGCTTCATAATGTAAAGAAACAATGGATTCTATTAGGCATTTTTGCAAATTATTAGATTTGAATTTAAATGTAACAATAATTATAAATGCTTCAAATATCTTTAAAAAGCTCACTGAAACAAAATATATTTAAAAAAACTGCATATATTTTAAAATAATTATAAGATATATAATTTTTTAAAGATCTCAAAATATTTTAGGAGTAATACGAATAATTAAAAATATTTCTCAAAATATTTTTAATTTTTTCTCTTATTTTTACTTATTATTCTATAATAATACATTTGGGACATAACTGAATACGATTTTGTAATGCCATTTAAAAATTACTTAAAAATTTTTTATGTGCATGCACTTAACTTTCGTAAAAATTTTGTGTTTTTCTGAACTAAAATTGACTTTTAACTATCTATTAAAACTCGAAATAGCAAATACATTCTCATTTTCTTTTCGTCCTTAAATAGAGTATTAATTATAAATTTTAAGCAATTTATTCAAAAATTTTGATACATGAAACATTTCAAAGCTATTTAAATCTGAAAGGATATTTTTGAGAAAAAGACTTTAAAAATATGCGTTTTCTTCTAAGCCTATTAAATATTCATTTTATTGAATAAAATATTTTATAATATTATTTTATAAAATATAATAGAAGTGCGTATACATATATATTTTTAGCATACACACACATCCAAGATAAGCATATATTTTGGAGATTAAAAATGATAAAGGCAATTTTATATGTTCGCTTAACTTACTGATTAAATTAACTTACCACTCGTAAATGCCAAGTGATAATGATTTTCTTTTAGGAATTCTTAGAGAGTTAAAATGTTCTAATCCTTATTTTATAAACAATACGTTAAATTATGAAAGATGTAAAAGGTAGACTCTTTTGATTGTCAAGAAAGAAGTTTCAGATATGTTTTTTAAATAAAAAAATTGGGAAGCTATCTTTAATTCGTGATATATAGAAACTAAGAATCTGTTACTTCCATCACACATGTTTTTCTAAAAATATACCGAAGTGTAAAAGATATTTAGATAAGGAAGAAAATATTTCCACTCAGTACCTATGTGAATTTTATATAATTTTTTTCTTCAAAAGCTTTTACTTAAAACGTCCTTTTTGAGTAAATTTATCAATATATAGACGAAGTTTTTTCAGTCCATAAAATAAATTTAGGCATACTAAAAATACGTAAATGTTTTTTTAATAATTTTAAAGCTACCTTTATATTACGTATATTTAAAAGAATACAGATCCCTGACTTCAAAATGCTCAAAACAGCCAAAATTATTTTTATCAATTTGCTTATACTTCTAATTATTGAGTTATAATTTAAAAGCGGTATGTAATATTTCAGGAATTATATAGATTTTTTTTATGATGCAAAATTAAATACGTGCTTGAATGACAAATTAAATGATATTCCCTCTAAATAAGGGTTTCTTAAAGCTAGGTCTTTTTTCTATTTAAACAATTTTTAAATTTTCCTTGCATACTTATCATTCTGCACGCACATGAAGAAATTATGCCTGCTAAAACATTCAGCGATTGAGATACTCTATATAAATATTTAAATTACGACACTGTTAAATTTCCTTCTTTTTCACTATACAAAACATCAGAAGCTATATATTAGATTTAAAATTCGCTGTATCAAGATCCATTTGCAATTCTATGTAATACGTTTCTGTAAATCAACAAATAAAATTTGAAAAAAGCGCATGTATCTTTGAAAAATTAGCAAACGATTTAAAAAAAAAGGGAATAAAATTTTTTTATATAATTTATAAAATTTTATTTAACTGTTCTATACGTGAGAATTAAATTAAAAATAATCATTTTAAATTTAATTCATTTAAAATAATTATTTTTAAGGTGGATTTTAAATGTTAAATTTCGATAGTACGAAATTTTTCAATCATAATTTTAAAAAAAATTTAAATTCTAGAAAGTTTGTGTCTAAAAAGAGATTAACTATTAACTATTGTTACTTATTCTGATGTCGATAAATTTATTTTCTGACTAATAAGGAAGATTTACAGAGAAAAATATCAAAACAGTTTTAAATTTACTGTATATAGTTCTCAAATTGGATAGATATATCTTTATTAATAATAATGGAGAATATGTGTTCATTATAAACTAGACAATTTGATCTACAGTTAGCGTATTTTGCATGAATATTCTTTGAAGCCTGGAAATGAGTAGCCTAGGGCCATTTTCTTAATAAAATATTTAGTGTTAATTAAAAATCAAGCGAGATTTTGGCGCTTTTTCTTCAATAATTTCTGAAAATATTATCACACAAACTTGATACTATACAATTTTAAAATAAAGTTTTTATATTGCCAATATCATTTTCTTTGAATATTTTCCTGACATTTGGCTACTTTCAAATTTAATATTCCAATAAAGATTCCTCATAATCAAGAAATAAAGGCTTTACTCATGTTTTCGTATTCTTTGTTGAGTTTTTATTCACTTTTGTTTTAATTATTGAATGAATAAAGCCCACCAAAATATGAATATTCTAGAAAATAAACTTATTATGCTAAAAGATTGTAATTGATATTCTTAAATTTATCAACTTGTTTCAATCTATTTAACAAGTTGTTAGGCATGTTCATATAACGCATACATATTTAGTGGCTTTAAATATAAAAATCATTGAAGCAAGTGAAGGTATTTCATTACTTATGGCAATGTGCAACTGAATGCTAGACAATGCTAATTTCTATGTTTTTGATCTGATTTCAATAACAAACTTCATGCACACAAAGAACATACTAATTGTAAGGTTAACTAGAATAACGTTAATTAATTTTTTCTTAATTTGAGAATTCTTTGCTGATAGAATCAGCAAAATCAAGTTAAGATTTCAAAAGATTTAACTGAAATTTAACACAATCAATAACCCAGACGAGTCAGATTCTGTGCAAAGGTGGTTCATTCTAAATAATTTTAGGAATTATACTGACCACAGAAAAGTTCGTGTTGCATTCAAATATCAAAAATTTCTTTTTCAAAGAAAACAAAATAATAGTTCTAGCACTTATAAGAATGTAAGTAAAAACATTCGAATAATTTCAAAATATATTCTTAGATATATCTATAGCTGTACATAAATATCAACTGCCATATTAGGAAATTTATTAATGCAAAGTTTAAATAGTATTTAAAGCTTCTAGGTCTTAATTTTGTCAAAATGCCGAGCATGTAACGCAGTATTATGCAGCAAAATGTTTGCATACAGTTTAAATCCAGACGACCACAATTTAAGTTCAAGTGCCAAACTCGAAAGGATTAAATTAGAGCGAAGATTCTGCATTCTAAATTCATTTTTATAAGGTTCATAAAAAATATATGTGCATCGCAGATAAAATATTCAAATATTTTATACATAAATATCAAAGATTTGTATATTCAAAACCTTAGCAACCTGTTAACGAGATATTTAAAATAAGTTCCACTGCGGGCAGAAAGTAATTGTGTTGAATTATCTCTTCAACATGCGATGTTATATCGTGTTGTTAAATATGAAAATTTTATGAAATAAAAATTCTGATTTGCCCTTGAGTATATCTTTTAAGAAGTATTTAATCTTGAACTATAAGAAAATTCTTTTACAACATGAGCATTTTTATTTTTCCTTTTTAGATAATAAACTTATTTAAACTTCTATAAAGAATAACAAAATAGAGAAAAAAAAAGACTATCTTAAGAATAGTACACATATTAACTGCTCTTCGATTTTCTAATATTTCTATTTTAAAAGTCTCAAAATTTTAAAAAATGTACCTTAGAATCCAAACTGAAATTTTAGAATTTCGACAAATGATTTTAGTATAGTGTTAAATTTATTTATCTTGTGTTAGAATGCTTATATGCTTACTATACTATAGGCATTACATATTTCTGCGTTCAGAATCAAATTTTATCATTTTTGAGACGGATTAATTTTATCTTTATGTAATAATTCTACAATATTTTTAACGTTCCAAGCACTTTTTGAATGTATTTATTCACTTTATGGTTCTACTCGTCGCCTTTGACTACCAGCTGATTCTCTGGGGATATTGCTTATATTTTAGTTAAATTGTTTGCATATCTGCATGATTCTTTTATGTTACGCGTTGTTAAGTTATTGTTCTTTCATATTGTTACGCATTTTGTTAACTCTCTAATATATTCTTTTTATTACGTATATGAAAACCTTTCTAATGGAGACCAGCCCCATCACAGCGCTTTGAAAATCGTAAATGTGCAATTCATCTTGCTTCTAAATTTTAAGGTATTGTAATTTCACTTTTTTCTTCGTTTTTTAAACGATGCAGATATAAAACCAAATCCTTTTTTATTTGCCTTTCAATAATGAAACGAAAATTACGCTATGATATTGTTGATGTAATCTATTTTTGGAAACTAGGCAAAACAATTTTTTTATAAAATGGATCAAATTTCAGAAAAATTTGAGCGATTATAAACTGGTATCGTTAAGAAGAAAATTTTTTAAAAATTTCAAAAGATGTAAAAACTTTTTTTGTATAAGAATGTTTTCGGAAATTATCAGAGAGAAACACCAGAATTCAATTCAACTTTTAGTTAATTAAAATTAAAAAAAAAATAGGTGCAAGGAGCACATTCTCATTTGGTATACGTGTGCCAAATTTGGTTGATGTTGTCAATGTGTTTGTTCAGGAGAGAACCAACACACACACACACACACACACACACACACACACACACACACACACACACACACACACACACACACACACACACACACACACACACACACACACACACACACACACACACACACTTCCATTATTAGTAGAGTTAGAGATAAAAATGTTTAGTTTCATTAAGAAACGTTTTGTATTAGTTAAAACTATATTCTTTTTTTCAAATTAAAATTCAAAATGATCAGTTTTTTTCCCCCAAGTAAGTGTTATATATACATATCACACAATAGCATGACCTATAAAATTTACCATGTTAAAGCGCTTCTATTTTTATCCTTTTATGAGAACACATTATAGAGGATATTTATAAAATGTTCTAATACAGCTATATTCTTCTCTGATAGAAAGGGTCTAAACTGGAAATATTTAGATAACCCCTCAAAAAATCTGTTCAGTCGGGATGCTAATTCTTATGAAAGCAACATGTAGCAAAAATATTAACAAGACCAATAAATAAAAGACTGAATAACTTACCTTCTTGTTTTTCAGCGACAGGATCTGCAAAGAAAAATGAAATATTTTAGTCGACTCCATCGGCAAATATTTACAAGACTCAATATAAGAGGATTAGTGGCCCATGCTTTAACTTAAGGGAATTTCAAACAGTTCGCTCTTTCAACTTTCCGAAAATGCAGTCGAGCGTTGCGTTTTAATTTACTGAATAAATTTGGTAGAAACGAGAGAGTTTGTTTAAATATTTCACATCGTTATGAAAAGTGCTTGCTTGGCCCAATGGTGGAAAGGAATCAAATCGCCAATATGTGAGAATTCTTATTAGTCCTTATTAAACTAGAATTGTCTGTGGTTTCCAACAAGAATCTTAAAATGAATTATTCTGTAAATCTCATTTAGGACGGGAGTCTTAAATCTTCTCAGATGTATTTGGGAAACCAAATGTAACCATAGCAATAAAGCAATAAAATAACCATATTGGATTTACTAGATTGTAAGGGTCTTTTATTTTAGGAGAATTGGGAACTGTTTCTGTTCAGATAAACTTTTGATTAATTATCCATTGTATGCAAATGTTGATCATTTTTTGATATTTGGGAAATAATTGTTTTAATTGACATGTAGGAAATACGAATGAATTAAAAATTGGTTTCTGAATGTGAGTATTATTATAACACAAAGCTATAAATACATGAAATGCATAGGTTTCCCCCCTTGTTTTACTACGAATTTTCAGCTACAGTTTAAACGGTTAAACATTCGCATGGGGATGGGCTACCTCAGATAAGCTACCAATTTCGTGGTTGGTTATCGCTTTCCTCGGGGGTAGGAGGGGGAGGGATACAACAATGGTGGCGTTTCTCGTTGGACCCAAAACTGATGAATGAGGATTCTGCACAAATGACGTTCGTAACTGGAGCTATTATACATCGGCTACATTGTTGGCAGTTAGCCGCTTCGATTCTCTCATTCAAGTTTCTCAGATGCAAAGTTATGATCAAAATATTTACTATATTTCTACAAAAAAAATTTACTATATAATATAGTGTTAAGCAGTAATTAGAATTATTATTGTATATTGTATAGGGCCTATATATTGTGAACAAAAAATAGATTTCCATTGTTTATTGTTTGACTTAATTTGTTCCAATCAATGTGCTGCTTTAACAAATAACCTAGAATTATTTTGGGGTGACCTCGTGATCTTGAACAATATTCAGATGACGAGAGACCCATTTTTGAACAGATATGATCTGTTAAATTTCGACTTCTCACAAGTTATAGTCTATAATTTAAAATATTGTACTCCAAGTTCAATCATTTTTATTAATTTTAATTTTTCAATCAGAAATTACAATATTTTATTGTATAGAATAGTTTATACAATAGAAACTACAAATTAAAATTGCAATACAAAGTCGTGTGTTATTTTTAACAAGTTTGATTTTTTAGACCAGGGCATAAATCAATCGATTAGAGATGCTATGTTTCTTTGATCCGAATACATAAAAATCAGAACGAAGACTAAACTGATACATATTTTTAATTCTTCTTAATTATTTACACACGAAAGTAAATTACATATTAAAATATTAGCCATTAAAACCAAATGTGTTTTCTTCTTTACTATATAAAAGTTTGCATTTGTTTTCAAAGAATTTAGTAAAATCGGTGGATAGAATTGAACACGCAATCATAAATTTTGCATAGTAAAGAAGTAGATATATATTTTGAATAAGTTTATTTAAAGAATAAATAAAATAATTACATCTCAGAAGATCAAAACTTTTAAAATGAATTCATTGAAATATATGTATTATTGATTACAAGTTTCGAGTTGTAGAACGAATTATTAGGTTGTATTTTATTAGAACAATAAAGCTTTACCCAAGACCTTTAACCACAAAGGCCAAATAAAATTTTTAAAGTTCAGGACAAAAGAGATACACCTTCATAGAAAAGAAATACAATACATTTGAATCGGTAGAGCAAAGAAAAACGATCTTATATTTAGAAAATATGGAATAGTACTGCTATTTAAAGTTATTCTTTACAAAATTGAATTCTGTTTTATTTTCAAAGAAAGTGAATCCATGAATTTCAGATTCCCTTGAAACAAATTTTTTATTACAAAATTGTTATTATAAATAAAATTTAATTGCTTTTTATATTTTTATGCCATAAAATTATGTTCTGAAATTCATAAATAATTCGTAGCATACAGAACTCAGGAAAAAAAAAGCATAATAACTGAATTTTTATTGTATACATTTTATTAAAATTTATTTTATTTAATAAAATTTATTGACAACGCATGCGTTTTTATTCGAGAATAAATTTTTAAAAATACTAACATTCCTAGTAAGAATTATTTTTCTTTGCTCGTCTATATTTTCATAAGAATAACATAAATAATCGAAAATTCAGTAGACAAATGCTTTTATATACCAGTTGTTTTATACTATATGAAATGCATCAGATTTATAAAGATTCAATATGGGTTTTGCGAAAAAAAAATTGCATTATTGAGGTGATATGATAATGATGTGTATTTATGGTACTGCTGCCTGTAAATTTCAAAATTGTTTTTTTTTTAACAGTTTGTGCATTATACCTCGCCTTTGAGTATTGTGAAATCAAGCACATGGTTTTAATATAATATCACTCTCACGCTACTCTAGGATGCCATGCAGAAACCGATTTTAAATTTAAAGATTTACAGTTAATGAACGTTTTTGAAATAAATTTGCCGAAATAATGCCTGCCTTGGCGATCATTTAGTGACTTGCTGACAAATTTGGCGACTTTAGTAACAAAAATGAAAATGTTTGTATATTCAAGAATCTTGGTGATATTTCTATTAAGTTTCGAATTTCGATGTTTGTTCTCGAACATTTAATGCCCATGAATGATATTTCATGAGAGATGTAAAAATTGGGCTCATGAACAAACAGTCAATCGAACAGTCAGGGCATTCTCCTTTTGGAGTGTTGATCGCCAAGTCATTTCCCTCTGAATGCTTTGTACTGCTGCGGTTGTTTTCTAACGATTTGCTGCTTACATGTGTATGTTAAATTTTGCACTTTCTGTATTTGTGTCGGTTGTCTCTGTCTGTATTTGTGTTTTCATGCTTGTTTTTTTTCATAAAGAACCGTTATCGATTACTTTTACATTTGTGGTCTTTACACCATGCACCGAAAGATCTGAAATTCCTAATAATCATATATATATATTTGCACATTATAGCAGAATAATTATATCTTCAAATGAATATGAAAGCAGAAGAAATTTAAAAAAATACCCATAAAATGTGAATTTGCAATTAAAATGACAACGCATTTCATTGGCTTATTTTTACGAAATAATTTAAATTGCTATTGTTGGATATTTAAAAAAATTTGGAACTAAATTTGATTTTGGATGCATAGTCTTTTTTTCCCAGCTATCCCAGCCATTATCTCAAGTGATTCGAACCCGATCTGCACATTTTTCATATTACGACTGGAAACAATTCAGGCGAAAGGAATTTTTATAAAGGTTGCAGTTGGGGAAAGAGAGATGAAACGCGTATAAGATAGGAATTGTTTTACTGTAACAAAATATGTTAGAGTAGAATGTATACTTACTGTTTTATTTTACTTTTATTTCAAAGTGAACTATGTTTTATTTTATTGTTAATAAATAATTTTAAAGAAAAACCTGATCTCGTATTTGAGTCGCCTATACGACAGTTCATTGTGAACTAACTCTGCTAATTGTTATCTTGGAAAACAGCTATGACTTTCTTAATTATTTTTAACTATAAACGAAGAACTATCAGTAATTAAAATAGGTAATATTTTAACGGCCTGATTGGAACTTGATGTTAAAAGTATCTAAAACTGAACAGTTTCACTATGAATATTCAATTAATATGAAGAAGCCAAGCATGTAAAATTCTACGCCACTTTGCCACTGACAAATGAAGTTTTGAAATGATAATGCGCTTACTTGGAAAATAAGGAACTTTGAATTCTTTCGAGTATTCAGTGCCATTTATTTCAACAGAACAACCGAAAAATGTCGGTCCGTCCGATAGTCCGGGCAAGTCGTCTTCCGGTATGGTCGTAGAAAATTCGAGATCATATGCTCCGTCTACCAGCTCGTACTCTAACTCCGTGTCGTTGAGGGGCGATTTTGCTACGGTTTTGGGTTTGATTTGGAATAGGGACATCTCTGGAAGAGGGAAGACGTTCTCCACTTCGCAAACCACTCTCACCACGCCATCTGATATCGAGTAGTTCAAATTCACGGATGTCGGAAGGGCTGCAAATAAGACAGAGGTAAATTATTTTTCAGACACAGTACCGATAATTTTGAGATAGTTACTTGATAATAATAAAAAAAATAACTTTTTTACAAAACTTTTTTCTGAGTGTTCTAAATAATAGAAAACGACTTTTTTTACTAACAATATAGAATTTAAACAAACTAGTATGGACATTAGAGTCTATTTTCATAATGTTGCTAATCGCTGATTATAATACACTTAAGTAATTCCTATTTTATTCACATCTGTATACAAAAATTTTAATGTTTGCGTGTCTTTTATATAAATGTACTGTTTTTGTCCAATCCTGATAAAGTTTGACACACTTACTTTTCAACACTAAAGAAGGTCACTGTCAATTTTACAAGACCCAGAAATCAGTTAACACAAGTTAATTAAAAGTTAAGCAAGTTTTTTTATTTATTTTGTTTGAAAATATTTTTTAAGAAAAATGATTTTAGTATTATATAAGAATTAAAATGAATGACTTTTAAGGATGCCAGTTTTAATTCTTACTAATTTTAATTTTTGAAGCTTAATTTTACTCATAATCTGCAATAGCATCTTTTTATTGTTAAAATGAAATGCCAATTAATAACATTTTACTATCACATAATTCAGTCACTCGCTTTTGCCGTTACTAAAATTAAAATACAAAATGTCTTTATTTGGACATTAATTCCAAAATAGAATTTTCACTTCCACTTTTATTTCGTGGCGTAGAAATAGAGGGATTTTTTAGAAGAATCTGCTTACATCAGCAATTTTCTATCCCTTCACTCGGCACATGGGAACCGCTGGTAAATCATTTTTACAAAGCTTCAGTTGAATTAATTAGAAAGAAAAAGTGGAATAGGATCAGGAAATAAGAGAATATTTTAGAATAAAGTTAATATTTGCTGAACTGAGGAAAGAATTGGGAAATTAAGTATAAATTACATTTAAAAATATTATATAATTAGTATAATTTGCAAGTGCAGTAATTTGTGATAGACTGATCATTTAAATCATATTTTCCAGTCCTATTATGTAAGAAGTAAAATTTTAATTAAATGCATTCTGTATTAATAGTCAGAAAACCTAATATATTGAACTAATAAACAATTTTTTAATTGCGGTGTTTACATAAATTTTTAAATTTTAAGAATGCTCTTTTTGTGAATCAGCACCAAAATGTCTTAGAATTTTGTTTTTAATTCCATTTTTAAAATTTCCATATTGAAAAAGTATTTTCAAGCTCTTATTTCGCAAATAAAAGCAAGCTTTTTAAAACTGAAAGGTTCGCATAAAATTTCACTTGTTTAAAACATTTTAGACTTGTTTCTCTTTTTAATTTCTAAAATAAAACATGATAACGATGTTAAAAGGCATATGGTAAAAGAATCAGAGGAAAAATCTAAATGAAGTAAACGATTGCAAATAGAAATTCGTTTTAATCGGTGATAAATTTTGCAATTAGTATCTCGTTTGTTCATGAATCCTGTCTTATATTTCTATTTGTACAAAACTGTACCTTTCCCTGCATTCTGAATTTTTGAGCCCTTTGCATGTAGCACATCATACGCATCATTAAATTACACACGATATAATAAGTAGTCTTTAAGATCATAAATCATCATTTGTCTTTATATATTCTAATTATCCAACAGCTCATCTAGTTGATGATCTTTAATTGCAGTTATAGCACTCCAGAGGACGTTTTACGTTTTCTGAAGTTTTTAAAAAGGGCGAGACTTTAACCGAAGAGTCTATTAATTTAATAATTACTCGTTTGCACCTGTAAGAACGATCATACTGTAGTATTACATCTCAATTTTAGTTTCTCTAGAATAAGTTTTACTATTAGTGTAAATATTTTAGAATGATTTGGGAATATTTAAAAAGTACCACTTAAATTTCTATGTAATGAATTAATTGAGCAATGGATTAGTTTCAATTCACCTAAAATCTTTTAATGATTTCTATGACATAAACTTAGAAAGTCATATCAGTTTTAAGAATTTATATAATGAATTAATTGAATATAATTCATTATATAATGATTGTTATTCAAGTTTCCATGTTAAATGGGTTGAACCGCTGGATAATTAAAGCATTAATTAATAAAATGAATTAATCAAATAATGAATCCATTAAGTAATTCAGATAATTAATTGAAGCACTGGATATTGATTAGTTTGTATTCAGCTAAAATAATTTAATGAATGGTTTCTTTGAATTATGTAACTTAGAAAGTCATATCGGTTTTGAGAATCATATATAATATAATGATTGAATTTTCAAGTGCATCAATTATAATATTTTCTTCTCTAATTACATTTTAGTTATATGAGCTAACCAGTAGAGTTTCAAAAGATGTATTCTGATTTCCTGATACAGTGAAAATATTGTTACGAAATTTCCGGGGTTCGTTTGAATAGTGGGAGTTATATGGTATGGAGAACACTCAGTCAGCAGGCGGCAGTAGAAAATGAAACAACGACGTTTATTTACACGATAACACACAAGACAACACAAAGACAACTATATACAACACACAAGACGATTATCTTCAGCCGAGACGTGTAGACAACAGCACACAACAGACTCTAAGGCAGACCGTAGCGCACAACTTAATTCAGCACTCACTTGACTCCGTCGCTACTCCGCTAAATCTCTGGGAGGCCAGTTCTTTCTGTCGATTCCGACTACTCTGCCCTAGTAGCTGCGGCCGCTTCCTTTTATAGGTCTCAGGAGGCGGGGCTAGACGCCTCTCAACCAATCAGGAACTTTCGAGGCGTATCTTCGTTCCTACCGGACGGATCGGGCAAATTCTCGATGTTTCGAGTATAATCTATTTTGGCGCCAAAGTCGCCAAATGGTCGCCAAGTTTGTCGCCAAGCTCCGGGACCCTCCGACGCGACACCGGACTCCGTCCAATACCGATGATTGTAAAACATTCTTTCCGATGGTGGAACCAACTATGCTGGGAAGCAGCATTACCGATTCGTAACAATATGATGTGTTTAAATGTTCCATATTGAGTTTTCCCAATATATTTTAAAAATAAACTGATATGTCTTTAAGTAAAGTGGCGTTGATTTGGAAGATTATATAAAAAGGTCATAAACTGTAGAAAATATTTGAACGCCACTTTCTGACTGGATATATAGAATACCTTATTGTTTTAAAAGAATATTATGCTTACAAATTAGTTGAAACTGAAATAAATTCATTAATGATTATAAAATTACACATAATCTTTAGACGTAAGTCTTATTACACTATATAATAAATTATGAATAAAACTTGGATAAATTTCATTTACGAATGTTTAATTATAGAGAATGGATTTATTAAAACAAATCAAACAACTTGTGGATTGAAGAATAGTAAATAATGATAAGATTAAAGAAAAATCGTTTGGCTTATTGAATGTGCCATCAACCATAAAAATGAATTACTTATTTTCTTTTTATTTTTAGATAAAAATAATGAATGAATATAAATTGTGATAATAAAAAAAGTGGATTCCCCACGGAAACCAGATAATTATAGGGATAATTACTAGCATTTATTTCGGAGGAAAATGGTACGAAGAATTCCATATCCAGTGAGTATTACGAGCAGAATAAATAATTTTTTTCATCCATTATGCTAGTCTGGAGCAATTTATTTTTTTGTTGAGTTGAAGAATTAAGTAAGGCGAACAGGTGAGAGGTTTCTCACGATTTTAATTTTCTGTTACCAAAGTAAGAAAAACTCAAGATATTTACTTATGATTAAGGTATAAAACCATTTGGTGGTTGCGAAAACAAAAAATATGAATAATTAATAGAGCTTTAAAGTACACCAGTTGAATTTCGTTTTTATGAATCTTTCAAGGGAATAAAAACCTACCGCTAATATTCCATTTTGGAACATTTATTAAAATTTTATAATAGCTCTTTTGTTTCCGAGGTAATGAAAAAAAAATGATTTATTCATTAATATCCCTTGTGTTTTCATGAAATGTAAATAAAATTATTTTGGGGTGTGATAATCTCAAAATTCAAGTAGTTTCCAATGTAAAGTTTTAAAATCTTAATTTCCATTGCACGCAATTCCATTTTGTACACAGAAGCATTTCTTTTTTCTTGCAAACGAGTGTTCTTTAGAGTAAATATTTAAATTCTTTTCGAAAATTTATGGATGGTTTTCTTTGATAAAAGCGAAAACGCTTATCTTTTAATATTTTGGTTCCGTATAACCCGTAGAATTTCTCAGAAATGTAAATAAAACGTTTTAAAGAAAAAACCCATCTACAGAATGAATTTTGGGTATAAACAATTGTTGCGAAATTCGAAATTTTACAATATTTTTTGAGAGCATTTTAATTTTAAGAGATTAATTCATATACCTTATTTTAAAAGTAATAAGATGACATATGTCTACAATAATAAATAATTAATAAACTGCAATTGTAGCAGTTGCATTACTCTCTTTTTTGGATAATAGATGGCGATGCCTAATTAGATACGCATCCCATAGTGCATTGCGATTGTAATTATAGTGAGATGAGATGCTGTTCTGACGAGGTGCGCGCGTGAATGTCTTGTATTTCTTGTTTGAATTTTTTGTGTGAAATGTGATCATTACAGAAATATTCCCGAAAACATGGGTCCTCTTGCTCCCACTGCACGGATCGTGAAGATCTTCATTCCACCACACAATAATACATTTAAATTAATAAATAAAAACATTTGTTTCCTGAAGGATTTTTACTGAGATAACACCAATGTCTTTCTAATTATTTTGAGAATATCAACCGATTACTGAAGCCAGTTGCAAAGACAAAGTTAACTGCAAGTTAATCCATTACGAAATACAAATGGTTTTCTAATTATTTTTGCATGTTAATATGGAATACTGCATTTTAAAACATCATTATCACTTGAATTTTCAGGACAAATTACTTTTATTAAAAGGATAAAAGGTAAAAGACCTCCAGAATTATAGTGATTGTGATACCTGTTACAAATCAACGATGATTATTTCATAAGAACATTAATTATACGAGTTCATCTACACGAGAATTTGATAAGAACGATTGTCTCCAAAAGATCTTAAATCATTCATTATAATGTTATTAAAGATTGCCATCATCCGAAGAAATTCTATGAAATTACATTTAAAACTATTAAAACCGACAACACTCGCACTGTTGTAATCATTAAAGGCTAAATGCATTGATGAGATTTATCATTAATTCTCTTCAAGTTTTTTGAAAATTTTTAAATTCGTGTTGTGTTACTGGCACTATATTTTAAATTCCAAGGAAAAAATTTTCCATGGACATTTGTACACACCGGGGAAACTAGAACCTACTTACTTATAAAGGCAACTTTCAATTTCCATATCTGAGGTATTGCCCCCCCCCCTCCCCCAGTAGAATAAGGTCTAAATATACAGAACAGAACGCCGTCTCATACCGTGTATCCATTCTGGTCACTGAACGGTTTGGTGGGCATGCCACGGGTGTTTAGTAAAACACCATAATATTTAAAGATTATTCCCATTTGTTTGCATAGTTTTCTTGTTATTCCATGAAGAAAAATTCTCTTCAAATTTCATTGTGTCGATGATATAACGCAGGGATTATATGACTATTTATTTAAAATGAAAGTGTATCAAAAATATTTTAGTAAATATGATAGTTATGAGAGCTTGCAAAATAATTTAGAATTCGTAATTTTTTTCATCAGTACATTTATTAATTCCAACAACAAAACATATAATTTCTTATGTTATTTAGAAATTCTCTTTATTGGAAATATATATCCATTTTTAAGAGTTTAGAAATTTGCTGTTTGTCAATGATTATCGTAGATACCCTATATATGAGAAAGCACAATTTATCTAATTGAAAAACTTTTTTTAAAAGCCGAAAGTAATTGCATCAAAATAATTATTCTCTTCAACGGTAAAAATTTTATTAATTTTTTATTTTATAATTAAATACAAGTTTTTTTTTCTCAGAAAAGACAACTTGTACGCTTTTTTAAAAAGAAAAAAAAATCTTTAATGATCTTATAAGAGTATATAAAATCACAACTAGTCACTATGTTTTTAATCTAAATTTCTTGTTTTTAATGAATTTTCAAACTTTTTATTGCTTTCCTTTTCTTAAAATACTTATGATATTTATTGTCTTACTTGCATTCATACATGTTTTTTTTGTTTATTTTTTTAAAAAATATATAACGTAAAATAAATAGTAAAAAGAAAAATTTCATTTTTTGAATTAAAAAACAAATTTGGAAAGTTTAAGAAATGTATTTTCCGTAAGCGGATTAAAATTTACTAATTAAGCGTAATTATTAAGAATCAGCTGAAGAATACTTCAATAAATTATTGATTAGTTTAGTTTGAAGAAAATTATCTTAAGTATAAGAAAATAGAACAGTAAAAAGAAAAAAAAATGTAATAAATAGGCTTAACTTTGGAGCTTTTAATCTTTTTACTTTCTCGAGCTCGAACTTTACAAATAACAGAAAAGATATTTCAATCGACCAAAAATTCGGTCTTGGCATTTTTACGAATTTCCATGTTTCAGACTTCCCTCGAGTCAGAAAAACGCATATTTGGAATTACGACCATGTGTCTGTCGTTCTCAAGAGAGTTCTCACATAACTCAAGAGTGCTTTGAGCTTGATAGATGAAATTTGGTGTATGATCTTAACGTCCGATTTATAGATAAAAATCAAATTTTGAATAAAGTCTGTGAACTGAAAATACTTCGGTCTGTTCCTCCTATTACTAGTAAACACAAAACTTCTGATTATAAAAAGAGCTAGACGAATTGAATTTGGTATACAGTTTTACCAAATTAAGTGTAGTGGCGTATTGAATACTGAACAAATCCATGAAATGTTTAACTGTCTTTTGAACTGTTTGTTCCAATGCTTGTAAAGGCGATAACTAAAAAATTTAACGACTTAGCTAAATGAAATTTGGTATGCAGTTTGTTATTAAAAACTGTCGTTTATATTAAAAATTTGACTTCAATCGGTCGATAAAACTGTCCAAAATACAAACTAGATTTTCTTCATTATATTACGAATTGCGGAACTTTCATGTGCGGAAATCTAAATCTAAAAATTTGAGAACTGTTGGCTCTTACGGCTTAAGGTTAACCGTTTTTATAAGGGAGATTTAACACCTTTATTAGGAATGCGATAAAGAATACTAGGAAATTTTGAGGAGACCTTTATTCATCTTACCTATCGATTAAAGGAGAATCGTCTTTCCACATGTGAAGTGTACAACGACAATTTCTTTTATCTCATTTTTTATAATAGCATCTTAACTGTTTTGGTTCGAGATCATCTTTTAGTAACAGGAAGACACGGCAGAATTAAAAAGATGCTGATATTTGATCCTAGTTGTTGCAACACAGTTGTGAGCTCTTAACTAAAAGATGAGGCATTGCCGTCTTCATTACGAAGCTGTCTTATCGCTTTATTTTACAACGCACTTAAGTATTTTCGGAGTGTTATTTTTAGAATTTTCTGATACCATGATACAGAAGTCGCCGCTTGCCATTTTACAATGTATTAGACATAAAATAGTTATATAAAATTAAAATTACCTGTCACAGAATTCTTTTTCATTTAAATGTGAAAAACAAATAGCAAAATTAAAAATTCTTCCAAATAGATATTTTATTTTTAAAGTAACTTTTTTCGAATGTTTTCTTCTATTTAGAAGCAGTTGCTTTAAAAATATCTATTGGAATTATTTTCATACTTTGCTCTGCTTGAGCACTATGAAATAAAATCGTGAACTCACAAACTTTCAGTCAGATAGTAAATTATCTTTTGCCATTCTGTATTTGATTAGTTATTTAATTTAAATAGTTATTCGATTTAAAATAATATATTTTATTTTGAGAAGAAAATGGTTTAAAATATATAATTTTTATATTGTTTCAGCCAGTAGAATTTAATTCATGCGCACGCGCACACAATCTTTTAAGTTACGAGAAAAATATAATATGAAATTTTTTCTTATGATTTTAAATAATTATTTTTACTACGTTACTAAATATTTTCAATCTATTTCATAAAAATAAATTAATTGTAATAAAGAATATTCTGTAAAATTCACAACTGTATTCTTTCTTGTAATATTAACTGGGCTGATTGTCTTTGGTAGCATAAGTAACTCAATTTGGAGTTTTGAAATGTCAAGTGGGTGAGAAACAGTAGCGGCTCGTAAGTTAATAAATTATTAGTATATATATATATATATTACATTCGCAGCTAGATATGTATTGTTGCATTTCAGAAATATAAATAACCAGTATATGATAAAATTTATTTGTAATTTTGTCAATAAAACACTATGCGAATGGTGAAGTGATGATTCAGCAGAATAAAGATCGTACAGTGCCTTATCCTTACTTCTGTCGTCGCATTTTCCACTCAATAATATTTCTTCAAAAATGAATAGCAAATAAGATATCAATAAATGAACTGTAAGGTTCATAATTGTTTCCTTTCACGATACAAATTCTACTCTTTATCAAGATGAATATGTGTGTAATAAAAATGAACGTTGAAGCTCAATGGGCCACAAGACCTTTTATCCTGGCTCTATCAAGTACAGTGCAATTACATTTTAGGGAATAATAGTGCCCCTAGGAAGGACTTTTAAATTTTAATTCACCTTTTAATTAATAAAGAATTAATCAAATTTTCGGTTCTCCCACTATGTCATTCAAAAATATTACAACTTCAAAATGGTGTTTATATAATCTTAAAACTCAAAATTCTTTTAATGA
This sequence comes from Argiope bruennichi, assembly GCF_947563725.1. NCBI lineage: Eukaryota > Metazoa > Arthropoda > Arachnida > Araneae > Araneidae > Argiope > Argiope bruennichi. The sequence goes on from NC_079151.1 coordinate 48,383,040, forward strand.
AATGAAACATAATCTTAAAATTCTTTTTAATGAAATTGATTTTTTGTCGTAAATTTTTATCCTACTTTTAATCAATTTGAAAAAGTATTTAAAAGGTATTTCTTTTATTCAAATAGTTTTTATTATTGCTTCTAATCTCTCATCTTGACTTTTTTTCTTTCATTAATGATGGAAGTATGAAGTTAGGTTTTATTTTTTCGTAATGAGTAAGTTTCTATTTAAAATATGCTTTTAATAATATAAGTTAAAATTTTTCATGTACTTAAATTAAAAATTTAATACTAAAAATAAGCAGTTATTAAAGTTTCTTTTAACGAGCATTCATTTTTAAACTTTAATGTATTATAATTGGATGTTTAAAATATATATTAGCATTTTTATAGCTTGGAAATTGCTTTCTTATTCTAAATTGAATTATTCAATGAATGAAAGAAATTTTTACTGAATTATCCTCTGAGTTATCACATAAAATATGAAAAAATTATTCTGTAGTTCATGAAAGACTTCAAGATTTAACGAATCGACTTTCTCTTCACAAATTTAAGATAAAAATGTGAGGTTTAGGCAAAAGAGTTTTTTTTTTGTATTAATAGAAGTTTAAACATTTAAATTTTTGAAATTAACGTTCATATTTTAAATGACAGAATGCAAGAAAGATGCGTTGCACAATAAATGGAATGCCGTAGACCTTTAAAGTAGCTCGCGTTATATCTGTCAGATTTTAAATTTAAAAATACTATACTGATGAAGTAGTCAAGAACAAATTGCAATATATATATTTAAATGAAACTTTAGTAACCTTTAATTTTGGCAAACCAGCTGGTCATCAGAGACGGCCAGTTAATAATAATCGATACCTTTTTATAAATAACTTATCTGAATAGCCTCTTAGAAAATTAATCTCGCCGTTATTTTTAAGATTGGTTTTTCTTACAAATGTAATTGAATACCTAATAAATTAAATGTAATCTTGTGCAGATAATAAGAATCGGAATTAAAATTCATAAATGGAATGAATGAAGGCAAAATTTAAATAGGAGTAAAAACCAGCAGGGCTGAGCCTGAAATACTTCAACTCGCGCACTCTGTAAAAAAGATGTTATTCCCCCTCTCCCCAGCACAGATTTGTGGTTCTCGGGTAAGGCGCGAATTCCTTATATGGTATTGGCGAACAATAATTACTAAATGCAGATCTTTGAGGATAATATTTTTATTGAATGAATATGTAGGTTGGACGCCATTTTTCCAAATGATTATATCCAAAATCTAGCGTGATATTGCAGTTTTAGATAAGATAGACAATTTTATTTATTGAAGCTGTTGTGTTTGGGTTGTGCATGTGAAAGTACAGGGCGACAGATAGTCCGTCCTTTGATAAATTTGGTTTCAAACTAGGTGAGAATCTACATTTTAGTATCTCTGTACCAAATTTTATTCATCTAGCTCATTACGCTTTGAAGTCGCCCAGTTCACTTGCATTTGAACAGTTAGACAGATTTTCTTTGATTGAATTTCGTTCAAAATTTGATAGAAATTATATATTTGGTCTGAAACCCATATACTAAATTTCATCCGTTCTAGCTCAAATGATTTTTGAGTTGTCATGATAGTAAATGGACACACAAACAACTCAACTTTCCAAACTCAGGAAGGTCTGAACCTTAGAGATTCGTCAATTTTCGCATTCAGTTTTTTGATAATTTTAATTACTTATACTTCGGATCCAAGAAAGTAAAAAAGAAGTTTACCGCTCTCTAAGTGGAGCTGGTTCTATTGCATCGCACGTATTTTTAAATTCAAATGGGAGAAACATTTGCCTTTCTTTTGGAAATCTATCAATGAGTTATATGCGCTTTTAGTTTTTCTGAACAACGCGCAGACCAGCCCTGGCATGCGAAACTCATGCTTATTTTTCTGCTCTGCTTTCACATTTTAATTGTTTTTCTACTTTTTTTCTTTGATAATTGTCCCCTTACTGTAAAAAAATAATCAAAGACCATTAACCATTTAGTAAAGATGCAAATTAAATTTAAAAAAGGGAAAATGCAACATAAAAAAATTAATTTTACTGAGTACTGCTGCTTTTATTAGCGAGATGCCACTGGCTTTAAAACATTTTTCTCCCTTTATGTTTTGATATTAAAATTGCGAAACGTGAAATATAGCATTATATAAACGTATTATCTTATAAACATGCATATATAACATGATCATAATTAACAATTGCTACTGCGAATGGTTATTGCTATTTACTTGGCTTTTATTGATTTTTTTTTTATATTCACTACGCTATTTTATAACATGAAGTATTCTTTAACAAATTATATTCATATATTTTTTATTTGAAATTATTTACATTGTCACTTTTTTAAATTAAAAAGTTTGGCAAATGTATCGAATATCAGAAGCAACATTAAAAATAGATCATGGAATTCTTTGTTTTAGTGCATTGGAAAGAAATTGGTTGTTGTGCAATCAAGAATATTCAAGGGTTCATTTTTCGATTCAATCCGACCTTCTTTAGATATGTACTGCAAATTTTATATTTCAGTAAGTTTTCAAAGCAAATAATTTGGCAACCAAAAGTTCATTTTGATATGATTGCCACAGGAGATTTCATAATATGTGACAAGACTCAGGCTATTCTATTTTTGTCTAAATTTATTTTACCTGCAATTTTTGCAACTACAGTTTTCTTAAAACGGTAAAATAAAATTCAGGTAAAATACTGTTAACAGTCAAAATATTGTTTGAGCAATCAATGATTTATTTTCCTTACCTTATTATTCAACATTTACAGAAATTATTTCGATAAAACATTCAAAGATATAAATATTTGTAAAAATGAATAATGAGCAAGTACTGATTGATAATGATGATACAAAATTAAATTTAATTTCATTGTAAGACAAAGTGTTTTTAAATTATAAGACAAACTTGATTCATCATATTATTTAATTAAAATACAAAGAATTCAAAAAAATTTTTTTTGAGATCAATCATACATAAAAAGGAAACTAATTGTGTATGTTTGGTGATTTTTCCCTCTTTTAATTTTCCCTTTTACAATTAAAAAATAACTATGAAATTCTGAATACAAGTAATAAGATCGACATTTCTCTCATAAACTTTTTGAAATTATTTAACGATATGAAATGCGCGAGTATAGAACCTGGGACCTTGTGGTTAGCAGTCCAGTAACTAAACCATGATACCAAAACAATTGCTCGGGTAGCAGGGCTGTTAACGGGCTTATATGCTATCAGAAGCAACATTAAAAATGGATCATGGAATTCTTAAATTTAGTGGATTGGAACGAAATTGGCTATATGCTATTCACCACAGACTCTCCCTCCAGTGAGTCGGAAGTGAGACGACTGTGATGTATGTGATGTATTTATTAGCTATTGTTTTTATGGGCCTATACCCTTTTTGAGTAGCGAGTGTGTGTAGTTGCCGATGCTGCTGCGCCAAGTGAGCTTGGCGACTTTGGTTTTGCTGCGTCAAGTGCATCTGACGACTTTGGTTTTGCTGCGTCAAGTGCATCTGACGACTTTGGTTTTGCTGCGTCAAGTGCATCTGACGACTTTGGTTTTGCTGCGTCAAGTGCATCTGACGACTTTGGTTTTGCTGCGTCAAGTGCATCTGACGACTTTGGTTTTGCTGCGTCAAGTGCATCTGACGACTTTGGTTTTGCTGCGTCAAGTGCATCTGACGACTTTGGTTTTGCTGCGTCAAGTGCATCTGACGACTTTGGTTTTGCTGCGTCAAGTGCATCTGACGACTTTGGTTTTGCTGCGTCAAGTGCATCTGACGACTTTGGTTTTGCTGCGTCAAGTGCATCTGACGACTTTGGTTTTGCTGCGTCAAGTGCATCTGACGACTTTGGTTTTGCTGCGTCAAGTGCATCTGACGACTTTGGTTTTGCTGCGTCAAGTGCATCTGACGACTTTGGTTTTGCTGCGTCAAGTGCATCTGACGACTTTGGTTTTGCTGCGTCAAGTGCATCTGACGACTTTGGTTTTGCTGCGTCAAGTGCATCTGACGACTTTGGTTTTGCTGCGTCAAGTGCATCTGACGACTTTGGTTTTGCTGCGTCAAGTGCATCTGACGACTTTGGTTTTGCTGCGTCAAGTGCATCTGACGACTTTGGTTTTGCTGCGTCAAGTGCATCTGACGACTTTGGTTTTGCTGCGTCAAGTGCATCTGACGACTTTGGTTTTGCTGCGTCAAGTGCATCTGACGACTTTGGTTTTGCTGCGTCAAGTGCATCTGACGACTTTGGTTTTGCTGCGTCAAGTGCATCTGACGACTTTGGTTTTGCTGCGTCAAGTGCATCTGACGACTTTGGTTTTGCTGCGTCAAGTGCATCTGACGACTTTGGTTTTGCTGCGTCAAGTGCATCTGACGACTTCGGTTTTGCTGCGTCAAGTGCATCTGACGACTTTGGTTGCGGGTAGATTTCGCCACAACAGCTGTACGAAGGTTGAAGGTTCAGCGTCCGAGGTCACCAATTTGGTGATAGGTGAATGAGCGATGATAGAACCTGGAACCTTGTGGTTAGCAGAGTAACTAAACCATGATACCAAAACAATTGCTCGGGTAGCAGGGCTGTTAACTGGCTTATATGCTATTCACCACAGTTATCTATTTTTATTTCATTGTGTAGTTTCTTTTTATTATTTTAATGATCCAATAACTGTATTTTGCTAAATATCCATTTCTTTGTGAGAATTCAACTACTTACCATAAACTGTCATGGTATCCTCCATATTATCGGCGCCTTCCAAAGACTGAACCTCGCACCTGTATGTGCCACTCAACTCAGTTGTTGGTTTCAGTATATTGATGGCTCTTGATCTCGTGTAGTCATTGCCTGATGGTATTATATAGTCTTCGTCGAGCTTGAATTTTTCTGAGTATAGCTTAACGTCCAGCTCCGGTATCCATTGATAAACAGGATTGGGGTCGTCTTCATGGAACCACTTGACCACTAGCTTCTTGTCTTCTTTAAGACTATACGTGTATTCACAGTCAAGGAGGACGGATTCCTCGCTGCCGTTGGGAACAAAGCTGGGAATGCTGAGGCGGGTGATCTGGAGTGACAGACATTCTAAAAAAAAATAAACAGATTTTTAATCCAACCGATTCTGCTTAAAGCTTTATTTTCGACTAAGCTCCTATTTGTTGGTATTGTGATAACATGATTTCTATATAACAAAAGTACAATGTTAAATAGTCAAAAATACAATCTGAAATACAGCATTCTGACTACAAATTTTTCACATAGAATTACTTAAACATTCCTCATACTGAATCTATAGCCGATTTTCAACTATATTGACTAAGCAGCTAATCAGATTGGTAAGCGAGGGAGACCGCAAGCAAGGCGATTAAAAGCATTAATTTTCTAACTGCCAAATAAGCAAATTTGTAAAAAAAAATTCTACATATGATAAATTATTAGAATTATATATTTTATCAAATATAATGATCCGGATCCTATATGCTTCATTATTTACATTTAGTTATCAGAATATATATGAAACTGTTAATCTGTTTAAATAATATAATGAAAAAATATGAATGTTCTGTATTCTATCGTCAGAATATATAAATATAAACAAATATATATAGTCACAAAGTCAATAAAATATAAGTTATTAATCTAAAATAAACAATTAACGTGCTAAAAATTCTCTGAAAATGTGAAACAAATTGATTATCTTAGTAAAAGAGGAGCTCTATAATGTGTATTGCTAAGTTATACAAAATATCTAAATCCACCACTCTATGAAACTCATATTTATTTCGCATTGTTTTGGTCGAATCAAGTAAGTTATTTCGATTTAAATGACAAAAAAAAAAGTTGTATTTATTTCGTTTTATAAAAATCGAAGCAAAATAAATTGAATATAATGAGTATGATTTGAATGGTTCATTTTTGTAGAAGAATAAAATCTAGATATTTTCCCCAATTTTACTTAAGCGCCATATTTCTATTTCTGCGAACGAACTTAGGAAACGAAGAAGAAAATGTCATGGTTTATTCTCTAACTCTTCGAATATATATATTTTTCTCTTTTTGTTCGTATGAAAGAGTGAATGAATGGGTGAATTCCTAATCTTTGGAGGATGATATTACCTCAACGATGGCAACGCCCAAGGTCTGTTTCGCCCATCAATTCCAGCTGACTTCATGTCATTGTTGTCCAAGGTCGTAACCACGGACTCGAGTACAACACGTTATTGAAAATACTCAGTAACTCACTACAACCGCATTTTCAGGCTGTTTATATGGCGTTTTCAAGCGTGAAAATGTTTTTATATAATGATTTGATATTAACTCATCCGAGTGGTAGCGAAAATTGTAAATATTTTCCAATTACAAGAAAATTACAGATTAATGAATTAAAAAAAAACATTTTCATTAAATGTAGCCAGATATAGTGGAAGATATAGAAACAAGATATAAAAACTTACGGACAGGTTTTGACGACCAATAATACATCAATAAGCATTTATGTAAAGTAAAAAGCTAATTTTACTGCTACAGCAGATCTGATTATATATTCAAATTTCTAATAATTTGAAAATGTTTTTAAGATAATTAAAAAAATATATTTGACTTTCTGCTTTAAAATACGGTTTTATTACTTTAGAAAACTTAAATGAGCAGTTATGTCGTGCGAAATTAAGCTGTGTCCCATAATGTTAGGATCATGTTAAAAGCTATTGAATAATTCTGATTTAAAGCATTTGAAACAGTTAATATGAATTTTTTTATGAAGTACTGCGTTTGCAATACTAACTAAACAAGCAAAATGGAATCTTAAACGATAGGTATCCTTTGCAACAGAAAATATGAAAAAGTTGCCATTTTAGAGATTAAAAACAACTAAAATTGTAAATTAAATATATTCGTTCAATTAAATATATTATTTTAAAATTTCGATTAAATATCTTAATGACTGCATTTGAAAGATAATAGTTGGAAGCTTTTATTACTTTAATTATTTAGAAAACGGATCAATTAAAAATTTCATCATTAGTCAGTTCTGAAGTTAAACATTAATTGAAAATACGATAAAATTTCAATTTTTATTAAAAGCTTGCGCTATATTGAAACCTACTCTTAATAAAAAGTAAGCCACATCTTCATACTTTAATCGTCGGTAAATGACATAGAAAAATGTTGGGGAGATATTAGTAGCAACAAGGAGAACGATTTTAGTTTCAATTCAAGAAAGGAACAAATTGCTATAAAAGACACGAATTACTTTAAAAAAAATGATTGTCAGTAGAAAAAATCATACAACACAAAATTTGATATTGAAAAGAATTTTAAGATGAATTTTCTGAATTTTAAATTGAGGTGAAATTTTTTTTCTGCTGTGATATTTTATTAAGTTAATGCGATAAGATGACAAAATTTTATTTAATTTTTATTTAATTATAAATGTAAATAAAATTTCAAAAAAAAAATGTTATGAAGTATGTATTAAAGTATGTATGGGTTAAATTGGTAACTACAGATCAAACCGTCTAGCCAATAGACCACGCACGCACGAAAGCACGCATATGCGCACACTTATCTTTGATCAAAAGATCTTTGGTGATCAACCGATTTGATGTTCATAGTATCATAGTAAAGTATTTTGTGCTTAATTTTTATTTCCACAGCTTATTCAAGAAGGTATTAAAAACATTACTGTGATAATCGAACTCATGGGGTCGGGTCCCATGATGTCATATACAATTAATCTATTTAATATTATTAATTAAAATAATTAACAATTACTAGTAACTGGTTAATTTATTTAAAATTGAAGGCTGTCTTTTGTTCAAATGGAAATCTATTTCCTAATTCTTCATGTAAACTATGTAGATAATAATCAAAATTTTTCCTCTTTTAGCTTTCAACGTTAAAATAAAAGCACGCTATTTAATTTTTACGAAACAATTAAAATGACTTGAATTTCTTTGTACAGAAAAAAAAAAAAACTTTGTTAAAAATTTTCACATTATATTTAACAATCAGGAAAAAGTTATACAAATTATATATTTAATTATATAATAAATTGATATAATTAAAATAATTTTTGAAATTTTAAAATGTTGCTATGCAGTTTTGAGCAATAATATTTTTAGAAGTTATCGTGGAAAATCGAATAAATCTTATTTAAGTTTTGATTCATCAAATACTCTAAAATTTAATTAAATTAAAAAAGTCATTCCAAAATATATGTGTCGAATTAGGTAGTTCTAAATCAAAATATTTGTTCTTTATATCGCCAGTGCACAAGCATTCTTTTTTATTAGTAGTAGGGATTTGAATAATACCACGCTTTTGACTACTTTTTTCTGGGTTGCGTGCGCCCGAGTACGTCCCCCCCCCATGCTAAGAGTAAGGGAAGAGAGTGATAATACTTAAGTCTCTTCCTTCCCCTTCAGACGTGAGTAAGTGGAATTCGCGTGCGCTGATCATTCTAATCTGTACCGGTGAGGGACCTGAGCTCACTGTCTATTTCTGTCTTGGCAACCCTCTTCAACAAGCCCGGCCTCTGCTTTTAGAATCGCCCCCAACGTTTAGTGTCTCCGCCATTCAACTCACTTGCGTCCCGGTAGCTGTCGAAAGCTTCAGTTACAATAAAGTAAAGCGTTGCCACACCATTGTAGTGTTGAAAAATATGTGCGTAAGGAAATGAATGCTTCGTTCAGAAAATGTTTGTTTTAAAAGTTGTATTATTTGACTCTAAAGGAATACGATATTTATATTATTATTTAATTACTTTCTTTGAGACAAAAACTACTATTAACATTTTTTACATACATATACAGTGGTGGCCAAAATTGTGGACACTTTTGAAAATTTTTGTTTTCTAAATTTGTATGCTTATAAAAAAAATGCAACATTCCAGAAAATGCAAACCCTTACACATCATTTTAAAGTGAATTAAATGCTGATTTCAATACAAAAGGCAAAAATCAAATATTTGCAATACAAAAAAAAAAAAAAAGTTGAACGGCAATAATTATTGCAGTGAGTTACCAATATTTAGTAGGGTAACCTTTATTTTTTATTATTGCTTCACACCGATGTTTCATTGAGCTGACGAAAGTTTTAAATTCTTCCTTCGTTATTGCATGATGCCAGGAAACAATTATAGCCTCAATTAATTTCTTTTATTTGATAAACGCTTCATATGTACAAAAGTTTTCAAACGGTGCAATAAGTTCTCAATAATTTTGATGCAGGACTGTTTTTTGACCATGATAATAATTCAATGCTCTTTGTACTAAACTACTCTTTTGATAATTGTGCTGTGTGTAAAGGAGTTGAATCCTGTTGAAAAATAAATGATGTATTGTTGGTAAAGAGATCACTGGTGGAAGGTTAAGTTTTGGCTCTAGAATAGTGTCAATGTATTTTCTTGCATTTAATGTCTCATAGATAACATGAAAGAGAGCAATACCGTCTGCTGACATGCATGACCAAATCATAACACTGAGTTCTTCATAGTTGCCTGAATGCAGTCAGGATGTAGCTCTTTGCCTATTCTACGTCTTACATATTTTCGCCACCACTATCAAATAATATCTTTGTTTCATAATTCCGTATAACTTGTGACCACTGATCATCTGTCCAATTAATGTGTTCCTTTGACCACTATAATCCTTTTATGCGCTGCTGTAAATTGAGATAAGGCTTTCTTCGAGGAATTCTATCTCTTAATCCCACATCTAATAATCTTCGCCTTTTTATTCAGGAACTGACAGAAAAGTCAGCATTATTCAATTGATTTCTGATGGTCTCTGATGAATTTCTTCTATCTTCGAGATAAGGTCTTTCTATTCTTCAGTCATTAACAGATATAGTGAACCTTTTTAGACCTTTTCCTGCTTTGTGTTTTATTAAATTTATCTCCTGATATCATAAACAAAACTTTCGGACTCCAATGAACTACCCACCTGTCTTGCAATTTGAGCATAGGAAAGACCACATTCATGTAACACAATAATCTTAGTTCTCTTTCTAGGTGTCTAATCTATTCTTTTATTTGATGTCATTGATTCTTGACTAAATATCAGAAATATTTACAAACATTTCAACCATGTATTAAAAACTTAAACAAAATTTCTAATTTGCAATTTGATTACATAAAAAAGTCTTCTTTCTACAGAAAAAAACCACAATAATGACTCATTCCAACTTCAGCAACTTCAACAATGTCAGCTTTTGCTAGCAGTTATTAACATTTGATTGTTTCCCAGAACAAGAACGGTGACTTGTCAAGAAAGCTAAAAATTACAACCCACTTCATTATTTTATTTGTTATTCATATTAAAGTAAAAATAACTTTTTTAATATTGCAAATATTTGAATTTTGCTTTTAGCATTGAATTCAGCATTAAATTCTCTTTAAATTGATATGTAAGAGTTTGCATTTTGTGAAATGTAACATTTTCTGTAAGCATACAAAGTTAAAAAACAACGCTTTTCAAAAGTGTCCACAATTTTGGTCCCCAATGTAATTAGTTGATGAATTTCAAATTATAATAGAAATAATATTTTTAAAAATAATCGTCCGCCTCTATTAATAGATTTTTTAAATTTGTCACCTTGGCAATATAGCTGATAAAAATTATTATGACAGAGAAAATATTAAAATCAAATAATTTATTTAGGAAACCACATTGACAAAATTTATAGTACAATATTTTTTTAAAGTCTCAATTCTTGAATCTCCATTTGTTCGTGGAGGGAATATAATTTAGAACATAGTGGTATAATGTGTTAAAATTAAGTCTTTTGCACATAAGATTACTGTTGCTTTATTTTAAAAGCGAGAAAATATTTATTATCATATTGTAAAAGATGTATACATAAGACGAAGATGGTGTAGTTTTTATTTTTAAAATGCTTTTAATAATCAATATTTAAAACTCTTTTGGAGCCCGAAATAAATATAATTTTTGATTTGGTGGCACTCTGTGTGCTAAAATGAAATTAATAATTGTTAGTCACAATTATTACTAATTAATTATTTATCACAATACAATTTTTCCTAAGATATATCGCCTTTTTGTATGAATTTCTTAATTTTACACTTGAATAATTTAAGCAAACAATTATTAATGCTTTTTTATATTGGGGGGATGAATTAATATCGAAGAAACATCCGATTAATCTCTCGATATTGCTCAGTTAACTAGAGGGAATGGTCTACCTGAAATTTTCGCTCGTACTCCCTATTAAGAATGTTATCTTTCCCGACCACCACATAAAAATTTTGGACCTTGGGCGGGATCATAAATGCAATGGGAACTCATATTTTTATTACTTTAAGAATAAGAAATCGGAGCAAGGAGAAAGGATGACAACATAAAAGAAGATATTCTGCCCATACCACCAATTTTCCGAGCTCTTGAAGATCCTGCATATGAGTTTTAATATTTTCGTGTGTAATGAAGAAAATGAAAGATGCATTTTGAATATTTTTTTTACGATCGATTAAAACAAAAATTGAATACATAATTTTAATTTTAGCAACAAGATCATATATAAAATTTTATTTATTTTCACCTTTATTTTAGGTTTTTCAATTACCGTGCAAATGTATGGTCAACAGATGATCAACTCCTTGATATATCTAGTTCAATGCTTGATGCGAATTTAGATTTTAGATGCTAAAAATGTCCCAGTTTTCACTTACTTAAACCGGTGCACCTTTGGGTTATCACACTTATACGTAAGCGAAAGTACAGACTGACAGACAGTTAACCTATTGATGAATTTAGTTAGGAAAAAGGATCTGCACTTAGATGTGTGCAGGTTGAGGTTCGAACTCGCAACGTTAGGGTTCGTAGCCGCGTAACATAACCACTAGACAAAAGAGTACTCTCTTCTCCGGAAGTTGTTATCTGGCTTATAATGTTACCACCACAACAGTCCGCATGTTCACATCACGTCCGGGTCACCAGTTTGGTGCGTGGTTTAACACGCATTGCCAAATTTACTTTAAATTAAAGTATTAAACATTTTTACTTAATAAAAACTGCCAGCCATTTAAATAACAAAAATATATTTTAATTAGAAATTAAATTAACAAATATATATCATGATACATTGGCCGTAATTCCATCTACCAGCACGAGGCAGAAGTTCTAAGCCATCTGGTGAAGGCAGGAAGTGAGTCACTCCGTATCCGTTGGAGAGCAAAGTTCATCTCCAAAGGTATGATTGATGCATATCGCCAGTTGGCGAAACAAACAGTCATTTATCGCCTGTTTGGCCGCTGCAGATGCTTAAACTGTATTACATGCATCTCTTTCTGATCCTATGAATGGATTTTGTTTAAGATTTCTTAGAAATATGTGAATTTTGTAAACCCACATACCAATTTTTATCTGTCTAGTTCTAAGCGGTTTTGAAGTATTATATTCATACACGGATAGACAATATTCCTAAAATATTTTTTTGGACTGGGGTTGGAGGTCTGAAGCAGAAAAAAACGTCAAAGTTCGAGGTCGCCTTTTTAATATTTTTACCTTCACAATACTCATAATACTTCATATAATGAGGAAGTAATAAAAGCATGTGATATCTAAAGCATTAAATGACAGATAAATCCCTCCAAAAATGTCTTTAAAATCATTTTTTTACTTTTTGAATGGTGGTTAGGCAGAGATAACATAAAACGTTTTCATATTTATTTATTTATTAACAATAAGCTGCTTAATGTATCGATTTACAGCTTAGTCTATATTCCGTATTCGATGTTCTTAAGATATTTATGCTCCAGTTCAAGATAATTCTGCTGGACAATTTTAAATATTTGAAGAGAAATTCTGAGTTAAAGAAGACTTTATACTTGAATATTTTTTCCCTTAAATGTAAGATTGAGAAAGATTTTCGTCATTTGAAAGAATGAAAATAAAATTTTACAAATCTTCACTGCTTAGAGATTAAAGCGAAGATTATCAGCTTATTCTACATTCTGAGTTAGTCAAGATATTTATGTATGATTCCATGAAAATTCCATTTAGCATTTTTGAGTATAATAGATAATCCAAATTACGAAAATTGAATATCTTAAATGATTTCCTCGTAAAATAATACTAATTTGAAAGAAATTCTGTATAACAAGAATCATAATAATTTATTATGTTCTTATAGAATAATTAAGATAATAATGTTCCTTTATTTATACAAAATAGGAACGACGAACTTTTAATTTGATTTAAATACAATTGCTTCAAAAATAGTGATGAGAATGGAATCTGAAAAAATTTATTTCACCGAAAATTGCATTATATTTTATTAAGAAGTCTGAAACAAAATTCTTCAGGAAAAGAACATATAAAATAATTTTGAAAAAGAACTATATCTGAAACCTCCGATATGAGTCAAATATCTTAAAAGTCAAGATTGTTTATTCAAAAAAGAAATCTTAAAAAAAATATTGTATAGTTCTTAAAAGAATTAAATCAGACTGTTCCTTTTAAAATACTATTTTCATGAGATATTAAAAATGTCTTCGAAATAAACAATCTTTTTACTGAATTTATTCAGACGAATTTAGGAAGAGAATTTAGAATGCTGAAAGAATTCTTCTTGGAATGCTGTAATGTGTATATATGACATTATTGATTTATAAACCTTTTTGAGAGAAGTGGAGTACTTTTTCAACATTACAGTTTTATATTCATTTTAATAGTATATTTGAGAAGATTGATTTATTCAATGTATTCATTTATGGATATGTCCTTTTTTAAGCTTTTTCTTTTAAATGCATAAGTATGGTTTCAGGAAAATGTTATTTATGTTGGCAACTTCAAGCATACATTTTATAAAATGCATTATTTTCCATATAATATTAATTTAAAAGCCAGAATTTATTGTTTTGAGAATATTATTATATAAATTGTTAAATAAGTACAACGTAATTTCCATAAGAACTTTAATCTTTTAAAAAGCATAACATATATTTAATAACTAAATTAATTTTAAATATCCTACGTACTTTAAATATTTGAAAAGCATCCAAATTTTTTCATATTAATATAACATTAGAAGAGACAGCAGTTAGTTGCGACATAAATAACTTATAATACGCATGTTATTCTATGGTTTCTAAAATTTTTAATCAGAATTTTTGGTAAACAGGATTTTTATGAGAGATCTTAATAGGTTCAGACAGTCAGTCCAATGCTGAAACTAGTCTCCGATTTAGTTTGTTAATAGATTTTTTTGTTGTAAATTTTGATTTAATTCTTAAATTTTGATTTAAGATAGTTGATCTTCTTTATATGTTTATTTGTTATGTTTTTTATAGCTTATACTTTTATATTTTTATATGTTTACTTGATTACTTTGTCTATGAATTCAGTTATAAAAGCGACTTTAATATTTTTATTACTAATCTCAATACATTTTTTATAAATTTACAAAAATGTCGAAGCTATTCAATGAGATAAGTTCTAACGTATTATTATGAGATTTTTTAAAAATATATACGGGTAGGCTTTCTGGTTTAAATATTCATATGTGCTCTCAAAAATCAAATTCCCTTTAAGGATTCCCTTCGGAAAGAAATCGACAGAGATTCGTCTGATTAAAAAAAAATTGATCCTCTCATCTGATAAGGAAGAAATAGAAAAATACGACAATATAATTAATTAAGGAATGGAAAGAATAAAAAAAATAATGAAAAAGGAAAGGTTTAAGGGGAAAAAATATTCCCAAATAAAAAAAAAAAAACTAATGAGAAAAGGATGAAGATGATTTTGAACTAACAGATTCTGGCTTTTTTAGATACTTACAGAAACAATGAAGACATATTGTTGTACTTTAGCGCACACCAAGAATATTTAAGAAATATTTGCTTCAGCAAAATCGGGTATATTCCGATCCTCTGAGTCAAAATATTATAAACAGTCCTTTGTGATGCTTAGTTCAGATGAAGGAGAATGGGTTGAAGCTGTCTTTGTAAAATGTAGGTACAAGATGTGTATTTGACTTAACTGCAACTCTGATGCAAACTGACATTTTATGTTAAATAGTTAAATAATTTTGTTTTTATTTTACTGCAAACACGTGATATCATTTATTAATACATACACACACGCGCGCGTGCCTATGCTGTTTTTTTAGTTTTCATACAAGGTCATAGAATGTTCTAGAAGGTTATCTTCTATTTTAATCAATATATAGCCAAAATTCCAACTGATGTAAGACCTTTCGTGTTACCAATATTTTTCAGCCTTATTACCAATAAAATAGCTCTAGTGTTGCTTTAAAACGAGACATTAATATAACTAAACTAAACCTTATTACCAATGCCTTTGTCAGCAAATGATTTTTTTTTTGACTGAGGATTGTTGACTCGACATCAGTCCAACAGCCATCAGAATTATCATTCTTTACCAGGAGATTTTCTGCTAAAGGAAGCAATATTAAAAAATTAGTATTGATATTTTCCACCTTTTCTTGCATAGTGATTTGACATTTTGTCTTATTATGGATTACGAGAAGATTATAACATCAATGTTAGTAAAGTTTCAAAATGAATTCGAATATTTCTATCTCCTTTCTTGCACTATTATCCAAGATTTGTAATCTTCATTTATACTGGATTAAGAAGACTCCATTGTAGTATCGTTAATATAGTCTCTATATGAATCTGAACATTTTTCGCAAAAAATTATAATTTGCCATGTTTAATATTAAGTAACTATACTTATATAGATGTATGACTTCATATAGAGCATTAAAAAATCCTCATGATAGTCTTGTGATGAAAAGACATTATGCAAAACCCTTTCCGTGTAAACGTCACATCTCTTTTAGTGAAGAACAAAGCAGATAGTCCGAAAACGCCGATAAAACGCAACATATTCGTGATACCTCTTTGAAACGTTAAATTTTTAAGACTTTCAATGTTATTTGCGGAGTGGTCTTTGCCTTCGTTTACTTCAACTGAAGTCAAGTTGCTTTTACGTTTATGATCCCTTCATGTCTATAAATACTCTCCGTACACGGGTACACTTAAAAGTACAAAGTTGCTGCTTGAAATAAGCGTACGGAAAGCTATAAAGTCAACTCCAGCATTACGTAAACCAAAAGATGAGTAATCAAATGTTTACGGCTGCAAAGCCATAAACCACAAAAGGATATCAAAGGCAGCAGAAGTTGCGTCGATAAAGCAATGAGAAAAGTGGTAAAAATTTCAATTCCAGGAATGGGTTTCAATTCTCATATCTTTCAGATCAAAACTGCTTGAAAGGATGGCAGAATGTAATGGGTTTTATGGATTTCTCAGGCAAAATATGGGAAAGTTGTTGTTATATCTTAAATTTAAGTTAACGAAATTTTACATAAAGATACGCAATTCGTTGTTCTCATTATTTCCTCCGGGAACAATGGAAATCCAATATTTGAATTCTCAGCAATATGTTATATAGTCTCGTCGAAAAAAAAATCTTTGGCAGTCGATCATAAACATAATTATAAAAAGTTTAATACACAGTAATAAATTCATTAAATTGAAAATTTGGCTAACTTTTTCAAAGAAATTTTATGGAACTATTGATAAAATTAGAATATCTCAAAAGGGTTTTGATATTAATTTAATGTATTAGAATTAATTATATAACTGTAAATAATATATAATATAAAACTTTTGAATTTCAACTTCCATTTATTTTACCACAGCAGTACGGGAGTTATAATTTGGGCAAAAGAGAAGCAATAATAAAATGCGTCTGCTTACAAGAGCAAAAGTGACAGAATTTTTTTTCCTTTCAGTGATTTTACGATGATATTCTAATAGATATTTCTTTGCCACATTGTCAATTTAGGTATATTTGTAAAAAGTGGGCATGTCTTAACGATTTTTATCCTTTTGTTCCTGACGTGGGATGAAAGATGCAGCAATTTTGTTAAGAGCATGATAAAGATAATTAAATAAAAAAAAAAGGCAGAATTGGATCATGAAATAAGACATCTTATAGAATGAAGTTAACACGGACAAATTTTAGATAAAAATTAGAAAATTAATGAGGATTTAA
The DNA here is from genome assembly GCF_947563725.1 of Argiope bruennichi. NCBI lineage: Eukaryota > Metazoa > Arthropoda > Arachnida > Araneae > Araneidae > Argiope > Argiope bruennichi. The sequence continues at coordinate 48,400,113 of NC_079151.1, forward strand.
ATGAAATTAAGAGATATCCTCACGCGCACACACACAGTGAAAAGACTCAAAAATTTAAGGAATGATGAAAGTTTCTCCTGAGTTCTTGAAACTGTATTATGTTTCGTAATGTAATGAAAAGTACTGAGTATGTATTTTCGATGCTCTATTTCCGCTTGAATGAAAACAATGTTTGACAAGAGACTGCAATTTTAATAATCATATGCAAAATTTTTTATCTAAGATGTTGCATTTTTGAGTTATCGTGTTTACATGTATGCGAAAGTGCAAATCGACATGTCAAATCCGTCAACCAAGGATTTGATTCAAAATTGGTTTCTGAGCAACACTACAGGTTAACACTGTACACTATATTATATCTATATATCTTTTTATGTTTATTTGTAATAGCGTTCATTTGTACTCGAATGGAAAGAAATATAAACTTTTTGAGGAAGTATTTTGTCCAAAATTGATAAGTCTTTATATGTTTTAATAAAAAAAACATATAAAGACATTTTTTAAACAACATAAAAACATATTTTTTATTAAGACCACATATCAAATTTCATTAGGGTAGCTCAAATCGTGTTTGAGATCGAACTTGTTTTAAGGATTTCAAAGAGATTCCGTAGTGAAAAATTTATTTCAAAGTGAAATTCGTAGAATGGGAAGCAAATATTGGAGAAAATTTCAGTTCTCGTCAAAATACCAACTATTAAATATATCATTTCTTGTACTGCATTTAAAATAATATTCATATAGTTCGGACGTTATAAATTACACAAATCTTGGTAAATTATTTTTAAATCTATTTTAAGATTAATTTTTTTAATATTACTGATGAGATAAATAATCAAAAAAGAAAAAAAAAGAATATTAATTATGTTTTAAGTATTTATTGTGAACAAAAGAGAAAAAATAAGTGAATAATTCTGTAGTCTTTCGCAGAAACATGTTTTTAAGGGTTAAATGAATAAATTCGAGAAAAATAAATTTAAAATTTTGTGATAAAAATTTCAAAAAGAAAAGCTAATAATAGAGATATTTCATATGTTGAATTCTGGACCGATATTAATATCATGTTTATATTTAGATATTTTTAGTTTTTTGGGTTTCTATAATCATTTTTAAATTCATGATAATTTAGAATTTATCGAGAGCAATTGAAAACCTAACTTTTGATATACCAAACATTGAATTTATTTATGAATTCCTTTTTTTTCTGCTGAAAAAATGCTTTAAATGACGTGGAATCCAAAACAATAATCGAGATCCAATGGATATCAAGCAAAATAACGGTTCTCATCATTCAGATATTATCTTTTGTATTCCAGAAAATTCGCGTGAAGCAGAAAAATTAAAATAGTGAGAAAATTAAAAATAGAAATATCCATTTGTTATGAAAACTTAAAAATCCGTTAAGAAGAAAATAAAAGTAACAATTTATCGCAGCAGAAGCAACTGCATAGTCCATTTAATTAAACTTGAACAAGAACATTCATTTAGTTTAGAATATTTATTTAGTTAAAATCTTACGTTCAGACGACACAAGATTTATTCACTTTCCAATTTTATTTTCTCCTCCACTGGATCGAAGACGCCTTTCGTATGCAACACCTAACTGCAATTCGCAAATAATTTTTCTATCCGGAATATTATAAATTTTGAATTGCTTCTTCCATAAGAATAATTGGGCTCTATAAATATAATTTTTTAATGTTTGAAACGAAGTTTTTCATTCAATATTTTGACATGCATTCGTGCTTGATAGATGCAGAAATGTTAAATATTTCCTGTGTAAAAAAATTCGTGAAATCAAACTAAAAACAAATGGATTCGTTTTAAAATATTGTCATATTGTTACTTTTACTCAACAGCCAATTTAAAAGTTATTTATATTTGAAGATTGATAATGAAACGATTACACGATGAGGGGTTGTTCTATGATCTGATACTTTAGGTTCGATATCTAATTATATTGATTGTCCGACTTATATACGAGTCTAGTGCATGATAAATTTTCGTCTTGTTTCAAATATCCTCACAGTAGTGTGATATATGAAAATGTGGTTTAGTTTAATAATAACAATATTAATGTTATATTTTGAAGGACAAGATGACTATTTTGGAATGGACATATCAATTTTGAGCCGTGGTCAGATAACGAAGACGACCCCTGTGCCTTGTTCCAAATTTTCGCTCCACAACAGTGAAAGAATATTTAACTCCCAGTATCAAATATAACTTTCACTAGATTCTCACACATATATGGTGGGTTAACCTGATAATAGGGTTTTGAACATAACAGTGTTCAACCCAACGGCTCTCTGTGGTTGTTCGAAAAGGATACATCATCCTCGCCCTCTGATTACGGTTCAAAATGACGAAGAGAAGTCTAAATTTTTTTTTATAAAACGGAACGTAAGCTATTTGATAAGAATTTTCTTTTTTAGAAAATTCTAACTGTGAATGATTTTATTAAGATACACAGGTAAAGGATGAATTTAGAAAATCTCGCATTTGAATTGTTATTAGAAGAAAGATTTTGTCGACCAGCAATAATATATCCACTTAATATTATTAATAAACTTTTTTTAATATAGAAGGCACCTGACAAACTTTTAAAGAACAAAAACCAATTTTACAAATTTTATGAACCTTAATTTAAGTAAATTAATGGGAGCATGAATTTGTATGTTCTGAACTAGTAAGAATGAAAAAATACAAATAAATTTAAATAAATAAATGAAATATAATGTGAGATGCTTGCAAAAAACTGGCAATCTGAACTCTGGCAAATTTTTTTTTCGATGAACACTGGTGTACACTGATTTTAGGCATAAATAGAAATTTACACATTTCAAACCAGTTTCTGAATAATTATAGTTATTAACAATTTGAGTAATTAAAGTTTTTATAAAGCTATTTTTTTTCTCTATTTGATGTTCTGGTTTCAAATATGAGAACACTGTATCTCCTATCTCCACCAGCTTTGCTGATTTGATTCAATGAAGGCCATGGACACTCTTGATTGATTTTCGACCCCAAAGGAATACTATCAATTCAACATAATATTACAACACACTGACGAAATTACGGAAAGCAATAAAAAACAAATGGACAGGACTTCTCGCCCAACAAGTGATCTTTCTCCATGACAATGCCCGCCCACATATCTTCTGTGAAACCTAGATGCCCTTAAATTCCATTGGAAAGTATTGGAATATCTGCCTACAGTTCGAATTTGTCACCTTGTGATTTCCATATCTTTGGGCCACTTAAAAAGAGCATTACAGGGGACACATTTCCATTTGGACAGTGAAGTGAAGGATGCTATGCAGGATTGCCTCAAGAATCAGCCACCATCTTTCTACTGCAAAGGCTTAGATTTGCTACCTAAACGATGAGACCTGTGTTACAAGGCCCATCACAATTTCTTTAGATTTCCATTGAAATTATTCTTTTCATTCAACTTGTATACTTTTTATTTGGGCAACCTTTATGTTTTCTTGGAAAATTTTGGGGATTTAGGAGTAAAAAGAAATGAACGATTTCAGCAAGGTGTAAAAACGATGGACGAAAAACGTTAAAGTAAATGGGAAACATGGGGAAATTTTCACACACAAAAAAAAATGCTCAAATAGAGTTTACATAAGAAGGGAAAAATACAACTACTGGAGAAATCTATTATTCAATTCTTCTTAACTCTAATTTTTAATTAAGCTATTTTATATTTAAATAGCACCGCTGTGTTTCTTTCAGTTAATGAAAGTGTTTTATGAAATTTGTAAAAGAAAAAGGAATCTAATTTAAGGAATGTATCTTAAGCTAATTAACACTTGTTAATATAACTGATGCTACAGATGTATCTTATAAACAAGAAGTAATGGACAAAATATAATTCATATTTGTTTCTATCGTATTAAATATACGCCTAAAATCAGTTGGGTAAAATTCTGGGATTGAAACGTATATTGGCTTGTAGTAAAGTTAATCGAATACATTTAATAAATTTGTTAAATTCTGAATCTCTTATCAATAAAGAGAAGAGAATCAGTCCAAGGCTATGCAATATATTTTCGGACGCAATAATTTAGAAAATTTTCAAATATACAGGAAGAAAATGGTTTTATAAAGAAACCTATTCAAACATTAAGAATATTAAATAAAAAAAAAATCAAAATTTCGCAAAAAAATCAACTTTAACTTAGTCTTTTACCTTAATTTTAAATGTCGGATCTGCTCTATTAAAAAGTTGGCTAAATTTTGAATTTTAAGGGAATTAAATTCATGCTTAGTTACTTAATGGAAGTCTTTTGTTTTGTTGCAAAGTGCTATTCGTTTTTATTTTCTGATATTTATTATATCAAAAGTTATCTAAACATAAAAACACGTAACAATTTCTTCCTACTATAGTTTGTTTTAAATTTTTTCTTTCTTTGCTGTTTACACAATCAGCATCTGCTCCATGACTTAAAAATGCAACTGCTAATCTTAATGGCTTATTTACATTATAAGGAATGTTATTCCAGCTTTAATTCTTTAAGCCATTAAAATTTCAGACAAAGATTTGTATAAAATCGTGACAGATTTAAACCTTTGCTGTACTTCTAATGTTTCAAAGTTTTAAATCCTATTTTAAAAAGTTGGGCTTCTGTGCTTCTTTTTTTTTCATCTGAAGAGAGCAACGGTTGCCTTTTCAGTGATTTCGCTTGGTTAAATTTTTGATACATCCAAATGTTTTATTCATGTGTTTGATCCCAGAAAAGAGCCTCTCGCGGATTCTTTACTCAGGTTATATATTATTATGGTAATTCATTCCTCGAAAAAGCAGCATAGGCTGCGTCAGTTCTTTTTTTTAGCAGAATAAACTGTACAAATTTCATACTACAGCTACCTGTATCTATGAAAGATAATCAATGCGATATTTCTGAAAGATAACAGTATTTGGAAAATGAAGAATAAAATAGAATATTTAGCATTATATTTGTCTTTTTCACCTTTTTTTTTTCCGCCTTCAATTTTTGAAACAAGAGTCTGAAATTTACTTTTTTGTCTTGAGTTCTGTCGATGCTTTTGGAATAAATTTAAATAATTTCTAGTGTGGGCTTATGATATTTTTATGCATTATAAGAATAAAATATACAGCTGTAGAATATTACAATTAATATTTTTCAGAAATGATACTTTTATAAATTACTAAAAGAATATTTAATTGAAAATAAAGAAGAGCCAACGCTGGAATATTTTATATATATATATATATATATATATATATATATATATATATATATATATATATATATATATATAAAAATCACTCTCGCGTGATGTAAGTCAAATGCGTTACGGTACATCGATTTTGAAATCTATTGCGCATGTTATGGGGTGAAAAGATGAGTGATTAATGTACGCTATTAAACAGCGTGTAATGCGATATCAGACGCTATTTAGATAACTACATTTTACGATTATACGTATGATTCATCTGTTTTATTTCTATACTAGCTACTCTTTGCGATCAATTGACTCTCCAGGAATATTGGCTGTGTTTATTAATTTCAAATAAATCTTTTAAGACTAATTCTAATATTCGCAATTTCTTTTCTAAACTATTTTTAATCAGCAAATTATGGCATTTTTTGAGGAAATTCTATTTTATTAGCTTTACATTTATATTTTGTATTAAGTAAATGAATTTTAATGAAGGTAAATTTCCACAAAAGCACAAAGCCATTCAAAACGTCAGAATTGTATTGGCACAGAATATTTTACGATACCTTCACGATGTTGTCCACTTCCGAATGCTGCACGTCTTATAGATATCGTAATAATATTGTTAGGCATTTTGTGTTAATAAGAGGTAATCGATCTTGTAATTTTGTATCGGTACTGTAATTTCACTTTCTTATTGCTGATGTAAACTGCGCATATAATAAAATTTTTCTTTAGTTTTCGCGAAAAAAAAAAAGTAAAAGATAGAATTAAAAATATGATGAAAGAATGAAAACGGTTTGAATTTCATTGTAACAATGAAATTTATTACTCAAAATTATATTAAAAATATTTTTAAAAGTTGCCAAAACTTAAAAAAAAATAGTGCAAGATAAATAAAATCAAATAATTCTTTTTAAATTTTAAAACTATGTAGAATTAACTTTGTGCACTCACATTTTTGATTATTATCCTGAGAAAATAATCCATAAAATCCTAATAAGATTTTAAAATATATAAAGTGCACATGCTGATCCTTGTAAGTAGATTTGTAAATAATGATCCTCACACACAGTTTCTTTTATTATTAGATGAGACTAGGGATTGCAACACCGGTATACCGGGATACCGAATACCGGTATTTTGAGCCATTTGTACAATTTTGTAATACCGGTATTCAAAAGTTTAAATACCGGTTTTTCGGTATTTACTAGAAATTTTTTAAATTGCCTCCACTATATGTTCAGGGATCGCGAACATAGCAAAATAGTAATACTTTTTTGTTTTTATGTCTCTCTAACTGGCGAAATTAATTAGCTAATTAATGGCTTAATTAATTGCTTAAATCTAAATGAGAGAAGCATGGATTATCCGTGAAGGAAAATATTGTATCCATAACGACTGATGTAGCAACAATTATAAAAAAAGTTGGAACTTGATTGGTGCAAATCAGCAGTTGTGCTGTGCACATGAAATTAAATGAGGATTAATAGATGTATTATACCAAAAAAATAAAGAACAGAAGAATCCAAATACTGTGGGTATAGAAAATTCGGATTCCAATTTTGAAGAGAGTAAGAGAGAAAGATATATTGACAATGAAGATAATGACAATGTAATTGTTGAAGAAGATATTGCTAATGAGGATGAAATATTAAGCTATCAAGAATTGCTTCCTATAATTTATAAAGTTCGAAAAATTGTTAAGATATTTAAACGCTCCCCTATAAAAAAAGGATATATTACTAAAATATATAATATCTGAAAATAAAACAATATATGTTAATATTAGATTCTAAAACACGTTGGAACAATTTACTCCTGATGATGGAACGATTTTTGAACTGAAAAATCCAATCCAAAAAGCAATAATCGACTCAAACCTGTAAATTAATTTTTCAGATAGTGAATTCGACTTAATATCCAGAACTATATCAACTCTACTTCCAATAAAACTGACTACAGAGGTATTATATTGGAGAGATTCTCATTTATTAACAGCTAATGCAATAATAAATTTCATGTTGCAGTCACTGAAAGAACAGCACACATCAATATCTGAAGAATTGTATATTACATTGAAAACTCGCACAGAAGAAAGGCATACCGAAATAGAAAGTGTCTCATGGTATTTACATAATTATAAGGATTTTAAAAATGAAAATGAAAAAAATAATAATAACCGATTAAAATCTGATTAAGTTTCGAGTAAATTTTCTAAAAATGTTTTACCCACAAACCTATCTACATTCAGAAATCGATTTATTTGAAGATGAGGGATTTAGAGGTAAATACTTGGAAAAAGTATATCGCGGATTGCTAACAGTACCACCAATTAGCGTAGATGCCGAAAGAGCGTTTTCGACAGCTGGTAATTTTTTTCACAAAATTACTTTTCAGGCTTAATGACAGTACAATTGATGCATTATGTTTTTTAAGATCACATTTCAAAAATTTGTAATAGTATCACAGAGTGAATAGTGATATTTACACTTTTTTTGTGATTTAAATAAATAAGATGTTTCTTTATATTTTTGTGATTATATACGGTTATAATTTGTAAGTTACAAATTTTTTTTGTGATATTTACACTCTAACAAAACTGGCAAATAAAATAAAGAAACACCTGTGTTTTCTTTCTTTTTCTAAAATTTCTAGTACTGGTATTAAAACCGGTATCCCGGTATTAAGATTTAAAAAATACCGAATACCGGTATTGAAATTTTGGTCCGGTATTGCAATCCCTAGATGAGACGTTAGAAATTAGAATCGATATTATTAATTATTCAAACTATTACTATATTAGGATAGAAAAATGACTACAAAATGGACATTTGTCAAATTTTCATTGTACATGTTGAAATTAACACAAAAAGCTGAAACAAATAATTTTATTTCTTTTAATAAAGTTTTATTTTCGTTGTTATGAAAAATATGGTTGCTTTAACTTTTAAGAATTACCACTTTATTATGAAAAATAAGGAAGTTTTAACTTTTTAGTTATTTTTTTATGAAAAAATACTTAATTATTATTTTATTATGAGAAACATAGTGTTTTCAATGTTTTTAGAGTTATTAACTTATTATAAAAGAAATTGTGCTTAAACTTTCTAGGATTGTTTTATTTTGGAAATATGGTTGCTTTTACTTTTTAGAATTATTATTTTAGATTATGTTAAACTTCTATCATGCTGCTAAAATATAGGATATTAAACTAATTAGACAAATATTAAGAATTTGTAACAAGAAATTGTCTTTTACCAGCCAATTAAATAATGAATAATCTGAAATCATTCTAAAATACTTGAAATGTTTAGAAACTTCTGGTGCATTATCTTTCTTGAAAAATAGAATAAAATCATTCGATTGCCTAGTTTAGATCTTTATTTCAGCCATTTTAATTACATTTAAATCAAAAGTGAAAATGAATATGCTTGCGTATTACCATACGGGCAAAAGGATGCATTTGCAATTTTTATGCTTTGTTTATAAGTATTTATTTTTTAAATCAGTTTTCCACTACAAATGTATTTAAATTCAAAAATTGAAACCTTTTTTTTTAGTTTCATTTCATAAAAGACAATAGAATTTCGATAATTAAACTATTAAGTGTTATTTATGTATGAATATTTTAGTTATAATACTAATAAAACATCATACTTTTCTGTGCTTAAATTAGAAGTATTTGAAGTTTATGGGAAGATAAAATTTAAAAAAAAAATGGACTTTTATTTTTTCCATAAAGAGATCAATTCTATTAACCGAGATTCTTTAAATTCAGTATATTCTTTCAAATGTTTTTCTCGAACATATACTTTTACGAATTTCTAAATAATTATGTACGATCAATTTTAATGAATTATAAATGGAATAAATTTTAAGTAATTACATCTTTATAGAAATGATTTCTAAAAAGATAATGCGCTTAAACTTCTTGAATATTAATTAGATTGGAATTAAACATGCATTTAGATCTCGTCCTTTTTGCATAACATATATTTAGGGAGTATGAAATTGATTTCGTATAAGTAGAGCGTGAGTATATTTTTAAATATCAACCCTTTGGTGTCTGTAGAATTCAAATTTCAAATCTTAGTATTAATAAATTGCAATTTAAAATATATATATAGCAATATATTTCAATTAAAAGTAACAAATATAGTATCACAGAATCGTTTTAAATAAACAAAATTAAAATTCTTTACACAAGTTCGTACTTTAGTTCATTTATTGGCTGAAAGAACAATAAAATGAATCATCCAAATAAAATATTCAGTTTTCATTTCACGGATAATTTCTTTTTCCTTTCTTTCAGTTAACGACCTCCCAAGAAGTAAATAAGTCCTTAACAAAATCGCTCTCATATTTCCCGATTTCGAAAGCAGAGAAAACTCCCTACAAATTCCTACGCTCACCGCAGATGTGTAACAAAGGCACAAGAAATTGAATGTATTCCAAAATTAGAAGAAATCCGTAAATTCCGAGCCCTAACCACTCTTTGTTACGATACATAAAGCTTTCTTCTACTCTGCATAGTTGGAATATTCCTCATCTTCAGCATACTTCCGGCACCAACGTGCATTTTTAACACGTGGTGCTGTATTACCGGAATAGCGTTTCATCACATTGCGGTATACAAGTTATCCCTCTTTCAAACAATGAATAATGCTTCGTACCCCCCTTCAAAATCCAAACATACTCCGTTATGCAAAGGGCCATATACTTTATGAGCCGTGCAGTTTAAAGAGCAGGCCCGTTTTCTAAGACGGGATCTATTCCTGGACTGTGTTGGACTTTTTCCAGTAACAATGTAAAGCGTTCATCTCAAAATGTTATGCTTGCGTAGAATTTTGAAGAGGATATGAATATATTGGAAGCGCTGCACAATTTTTGCCAAAAGAGCCCTCCAGTTCCGTTTCATCAGTAAATGTGGTGTATTGGCTCCATAAATCAAAAAAGAGTAGTAAACATTTTGCTTTGCGGCCTCCGCAAATATTTTGAAATAGCAGGATTGTTTATACTGCACGAGGAGGAAAAACTTGATTTTTGTTTCAATTTAGCAAACAAAATAAAAAAGATGTCCATCATGCACCATTTGTTTTAAATTGCTTTTTCTTGTTGTCTTGATATATTAAAACTTCACAGCCAAAATAAAATATTTGTGGTTTTGGCATGCGATATAAATAATATTTTATAAAATATTTATATCAGAAAATAAAATCTATTTTATCTTTAAATTATCCATAATCTTAGTATTATTATTTATATAGTATTATTTATCTTTTTATAATTATTCATCTTAATATTTATCTAGTAAATACATTAATCTAAATTACATTAAGCGTCTCTAATAACATGCATCATACCTATTTTAATTGGATTTAACAGTAAATAATCTTGATTAATTAAAGGAAAAATATTTATTAGAAAAAATCGTTTGAAATATATTTTAACTTAAAATATAAGTTTCAGTTTAAAATTTAAATAAACCGTCTTAGGCGACCACTTTCTCTCACCATCAGTGTTAATTTAGTTCCATCACTTTTGATGGACACCATTCTTATCGCAACAAAACAAATTTTTACCTGAAATTATACGTGCAATAAGCATAGAGCACTGTGATTGGATAACTATGTTTACAAATAGAAATTAATTTCAGGCTAAAATTGATGAAATTCAGTTGACGAAGCTTAGGATCTCTGTCAAAGTTATATTTTACAATGCAACTCGAATATGGAAGTTAGTTGGATCAGGTATCCACTTATGACGCATCTAAGAATCATTAGTTCCTGCATGAAGTGAAAATTGATGAAATCGGCGCAATTATCAGATTTGAAGGACCTTGAAAACTGGTTTTTTTCTTCTTAGAAAATTGGTATTTTGCATGTTGGAAATATTTTTCAAAAATGTAAGATTGTGAAGGTGATGATTGATGTCTTATCTTGGAGTCATGAGTTTTCACATGAAATATAAAATAGCATTGGTACAGTGATTGTGGCTGGGAAACTTGTCATTTTTTCCCCATAGAAAATCAACAGTGAAATGATGTTTTTGAGACTTCTCTTAAATATAACCAGCGAACACTAGTGATATATCTAGGGAACCAATGTTGAGATTTGGAATTATTTGGGTTTTCGTATTCCTTTTAAATCTACAAATTTTTTAAATTCTTATATTTACATAATATGCAATAATTATTTCCTTCAAGCGCTACTGATCCAATACAATTTTTCTCTTTGTTTTCTGACACAGTCTGCCTCGAGTTAGGAGGTGCTAATTTGCTCCTAATTGGTAACTTTAGCTTGAAACAGAAAAAGAACTATTATAATTTCGTAATTAGGTCCTGAATTTAACATTAACTAGAATTGTTTATTTTTGAGTAAAACGCATTCTATTTAGGATAATTGGCTTTCACATTAAAAAATCTTTTTCATGTATGCGGATATTTGGAACATTAAAATGGAAATATATAAATAAATTCGTAGGATGAAATAAGGCTTAGACTTTCGTTTTGAATTGTGAAATTTTATTCTTTTTTCATTGTATACTTTTATCAGATAAATTTAAAATTGGGATTTACATAAGGAAATATTTTTGACTGATATTTAAATATTCATTTGAAAAAATAAAGTTTATAATTTTTGGGCACATAGCAATCATGAAATTTTAATTTTATTGCAACAGTATACGAGAAATGGATATGAAAAAGGAAATTTTCGGAAATAGAAACAAAATGCTCAGTTCTAGAAGTAAAAAAAAGAATTGGAATTAATTCTGGTTTCAGGCAGAAAATATTTTAATATAAGAACCTCATGATATAAACATTTTTTTTTTTTATTTTAAGTACTAAAATGATTTAAGCATTTTCAAATCTATTATGATTTAATTTTATTCCCACATAAGGTAGAAATTATCAATATTTTAAATATAACTTTTTTTAACCTTTTTATTGTTGTGAAATTTGGAAAAAAATGTAAAATTATTCTAGAGACTTCATTCACTAAATCGATTTTTTTTGAACTCATAACAAGGCTAGACTTTAATTTGCCTTTTTTAAAATTCAATTCTGAGTTAAAAGAATGAGTATTGTATTATTTTATAAAGACAAAGGTAATATTTTACTTTCACTGGGTATTGAAAAAGTATTGCAATTGCCAAAAAATTCGAATTCAAAATTATGACGAATTTCCACGTTTTAGGCCTTTCTGAATTCGAAAAACCCATTTTTTGCAGAATTATCTGCTTGTCTATTTGTCGTTTATGAACACGATTATTCAAAAGTGCTTTTAGTTAGAAGCCTAAAATTTAGCACATGTTCTTTACATCATATCTGTAGGTTTATATCAAATTTTAATGGAAATCCATTCTGAGGAAGTCAGTCTATCCGAATATAAGTTAGCTTGTTAACTATAAAAAGAAGCGAGCTAGATGGATAAAATTAGGCACATAGTTTTAGCATTTGAATTGTAGGTATCTATCAAGTTTGGAACCTAATCCGTCTTGTAGTTGTTCGTTTGTCGGTTCAACAAACTTGTAACATGTAAACTTTCCCAAACATGTAAACGCGATTACGCTAAATCGCAAGATTTATACAAATGAACTTTGGCATGTAGTGTTTTAAGACTACAATTTTAGCTCTGTGCCAAATTTTAGTTCCTATCATTTTGGAAAAATGTGTTTAAAATATAAATTTGATTTTCGATTGCTATTAAACGTCAAGAATTAATCATAAAAATTTATGAAGACTCGCAAGATAGGTTCAGCGAAAACGCCAAATTCATTCTGGATATCTATATTTTGGACTGGTTGGACTGGCACAAGAGTTTCTACATCTTTCGAAGTGCTTTTACTTCATGGCAAAATATGGCCACTGATCAAACTGACGAAGTTTTCTTGTGCAGTGTTGGAAGACCCACCATACGCCTCTATCTTTTATCATATGACGCTAAAGAGCTTGTACAATCGAAAACGGCAGTATAATGTAATCTTTTTTAATCGGACAGCAGTCAGTCATGGTCATTGTTTGAAACCGGTTCAATCTCAGCTGAACAATTTCTAACAACACAAGATATTTATCGCTTGGCGACAAATTCTTATGTAATTTTAGTGATTATTTTAAAAAAATAAACTGGGCCATTTCATTCTATAGTCTTTTTTACTTATAAAACGGCGACCTTTCTCTTACGAAACTGAAAAGTATTGATGTAAAATATAATGAACATTGTTTTGTAAAAATCATTAATTATATAAAAGTTATAGAAATAAAACCCTGGACAGAAACTCTGTCATTGAAAACACTGATCACACTACGTCACTGAAAAGCTTAGTTTTTGAATTTAAAAGCGGCATGATAAAAAGTTCATATGTAATAATGTTCTTAAGAAGTAATTTTGATTAATTTCTGATTACAATTATTTTCATTTTTTTAAAAATCCTTTTTAGAGAGCATTGATTATCTAAGAAATAGTTACGTGCCAATTTTAGTAGCCATAGGACCTACGATATGCCCTGAAGTTTGTCTTAACGGTCTTCGGATTACCAATTTTATAAATGTTACATCAGCTTATAAACATTACCACATTAAAAAAAAAGCTAAGAAACTTATTCGAAACTTAAAAAATGTTAACGATGAGCAGACTATAAAGCTTCACCCAATTTTCTTTTAAGATGATCATTGCTCAGCTGTTTTCCGTTAGCAGTTCAACTCAGTTATACAGTTAGGAACAGCTACTATTATATAGACTTTGGATTACCTATAAAACTGTATCTATGTCAGTGTAGTCTGCTTTACAAAATCATCGCTTCAACAATGACGATCGTACATCAGAATTTTTTGTTATTTTGAAGTTATTGCTTTTTTTATAACCATTAGCTACTTGTTGTGAGCAGTTAGATTGCCGAGATTATAGATGGCTAAAAATTTTCAATAAAATACTTTTGGTAATTATGTTTTAATGTTTCTTCCTTAAGAGAATACTTTTAAATTTAGTAATTTTCTATCTTTCAAACTTTTAAAGTAGTATTTTTTAAATTTAAGATTTAATATCTTCCTAAACAAATTTTTGAAATTCAAATTTTTATAGATATTAAACTTATATTTTAGAAGCCTCACACTGTAATGTTTATTGCGCGATACATTACCGTAAGTTTTCATCTCTATATTTATATGTCAAATCTATTAGAAGTAAAAGCAATGGTGTTTAAAAATGGAGAAACTAAATATTTTTTTTATCAATGCTTCCTTATAAAATTAAACATTAACAGTAAGAACAACAAAATTTCAGAAACTTTATTAAAAAGCGGCCTTAAATTGAAATTTACTCAACTAATTACTACTCAAAAATAAGCCACATTTTGTCCATTAACAATGAAAAAAACAACAACAATCAGATGAAATGTTAATAGCAAAAATGAAAACGATTTGAGTTTTTCATCAAAAATGAAAGATTTTTTTTTTGTAAAATAAGCTTAAATTGTTTTTTTAAAAAATTAATTAAAAATTTAAAAATAATTTATACGGTAATAAAATTGTTATCATTCAAAAGATAATTTCTTGAATTTTCTGATAATTTAGGAAACATATTTGTACGATAATGTTATCGGAAGTTACCACGGTGTAATTCCAAAATTTCGATTAATTTTTATTTAATTGAATTTTTAATTAAAATTTCAAAACCTTCGTTCCAAGATACACATTTTCATCCTTCAAAGAGGTCAATTACTCAACTTGGTATACCAAAGCTCAGCTGTATCAAATGGTTTGAATTGTAGAGTGCCAACACATAGACATACACACAGAAAGGCATATTTACACGCATTCATTTTTATTATTAGTGGAGATAGGGATGCAGATTAAAATATTTATTCTAAGATACAGTATATTTCCTTAATCTATTATATCTTAGTATATGAAGTTTGTTCTTAATTACGTTTAATTTATAATAATTTTTTTAAAAAGTTAAAACGAATGTCTTTACTATTTCTTTGCAATTTTGGAAAATATTCATATATATAAATTTTTGTTTTATAAGATTTTATAAAATAAGCCTTAAAATAATATAGAACATTTCCTTGCTAATGAACTTGCAATCTTCTGTTTTTATTGCATAATTATAGCAATATGCGCATACATTTGCCTATATTATAATTAAAAACTAATAGAAATAAAGATTCACTGTTCACATTTCTATGAAATGCTTAGGATTATAAAACAGTAATAATTAAAAATTTCTTTTTTATATTTTTTTATAAGGACAGAAGTTAAATAATAATTGTTTTTTTGCATTAGTATTTCACGAGCAGAACTCAAACAAAAGTAAGGAGAAACAAAAAAAACATTGTATTTCTAATTATAATTTGAAAAGTTTTTTTTTCCATTAATGAAAACAAGATTTTTATGGAAATTTTTGTTCTGGATTATTTTTTTTTGAGAACCCAAAATGACTTTTTTATTGCACCGACTATAATAAAATAACCGAGTCGGTTTTTTTTTTGTTCACATTGGAAACAAGTGATAACTGTTGATCGTAAATTCTAAATTCAATTACAATTTTACTAATGAATTTTCTAATTTCACATTTTTCCTTAATCTACATATATTCAATATTCTAACAGTGTAATATTTCGAAATTTTCGAAATAAAAATACTTTGGAAGTAAAAAGTGCAAATTTGTATTTATTACTTATGAAAGGGAATCGTTTTATAGATGAGTTTTAAATCTATTTAATGTCAATGGCATTTGCAATTTACCATTGATAAAATATATGAATGATTTAGAAATACATAACAAAGATGTGTAAATCTCAAACAAATGTAGTTTTTTTTTGAGAGTGAATTTTATAGGAAGTATAGTATAACCATCAAATAATTCTGCAATGTCAGTGCGATTCGTTACTTAAAGTAAGAATATAAATGAAGTACTGGCATATAGCTGCTCAGAGTGAAGTCTCACATTTAAGAATAATATTACCAGATGAAGATGAATGGAGATAAAAATATGCCTTTCAGACATAGAAGATGGAAATGAAAAATATTTTTGAGACCAGATTTTATAGCCTGCATGGTTTACCGTTAAAACCATCAAATGTTTCTGTAGTTGACAGAAAGATGCATTACATAGTAGACCATGAATTAAGCAATGGTGTGTAAAATGGAGTCTTGCATTCAAGAAAAAGCTGTCTGATTTGCAGAAATCGCAAATGAATGTAGATAAAAGGTTGATATTCGCACAGATATGAGGAATATGGAGCCGAATTTTTTTTTTGTTATGAAACCACATTTTTTAGTCAGTCAGTAAAGTTTACAGTTAAAGCCATGAAGTGACGTTGTAGGAGAAATAAGTTCATACATTAAGACTATTAATGCAATAACAGAATCCCTCAATCGTGAGCATAATTGCCTGATGAAAAAGCCACACGTCTTATTGTGGTCCGAATATGAATAAAGAATGTTGCTTATTTCTGTGAAATTTGCGGTTCTTCGTCTGATAATTCAGCTAAATGAGAGATGACACATTAAGTATTTATAACTTAATGTTTTGTTTTATGTAAAGCACAGCTTTAAAACCTGTGGTTACGTCTAGAGCTTAAAATATAAATCATGACGTCTGCGATTTCTGGTTTTATTGTAAAGACAAGTGGAATTGTACTTCCCTTTCTGAACATTGAAATATGATAACGTCCTTTCGTATACCTTAATTCCATTAATTGTTGCACTCTATACGTAACGAAATTTGCTAACTAGTATACTATAATAATTCTGCCCTCGAAAATTATCATGCTAATAACAGTGAAAGTGTTAATTCTATTTTAAAGTTAAACATTTTTTTATCATATTATTAAGGGCAATAAAAACGAAAGACCGAAAGATTTGACGAATTATTAGTAGTGGTGCGAATTTTATTGCAACAAAAAAACATAATTAGTATACATTATTTTTCAGTATTTTAAAAATTCTATTAACAAATAAAATTTTTAAAATATTGAAAAAAGCATTAAAATGTAAAAAATGGTATAAATATTACTTGAAAATTTATTTTTTGCATTTTAATGTGATTTAGAATTAATTTCTATCCTATAAAGTTCGTCAAATCTTTTTACCACCCTTAATAATATGATAAAAAATATTTAACTTCAAAACAGAGTTGAAACTTTCACCTTTATTAACATAACTTTCAAAGGCAGGCGTTATTACAGAAAACTTCGTGTAAAAAATTTCGTTATGCGCGGAGCGTAAAGATGGATGTCATGAAGGTCGACGGAATTATACTCCGAAATTATTATGAGAAAACGTTAACATTTTTTGAGTTAAATAACAAAATATTTTCTAAAAATGCATTTGTTAGCGACTACTACCACCTACCACCGAAGACTGAAATTTGGTATTTTTTGGTCCAATGATAAAACATTGCATTCTATGCTTTCTGTATAACATTATTTGGAGAATATGTTTTAGAAAAATTTTATGATGGTAAAATAACATTTCTCTTTATCCTTTTTGTTTAAAGGACATCTTTTGATTTCATAAATTCCATCCACTTTCTTCATGGTTATTTAATAAACTTGGTTCTGAAGAAAAATAAGCGGTAGGAATTTTTTTAGAATAGCTCTTTAAAGTAGGAGAAGTAAGGGAAAAAAGTAATTAGTAAAAATTAAGAGAAAATTAGAAACTTCTGCCGATAAAAGAAGCTTAAATTAAAAAAAAATGCTTTTGACAATGATAATGTAGAGATTTGCATTCCATGCATATTTTTTTGATTTTATAAAGAATATCCTATAATATTAAAAATAATTTATTCGTAGAAAACATTAGAAAAGCACTGCGTAGTATAAAAAATAAGATTAAAGTAATTATCGATCAAATTATGATAATAAAAACTGTTACGTTTTTTAAAAAAATAATCTTCTGAAAATGAGAATTTTATTTTTTCGAAATTCATTAACAAAATATAGAATTTAAAAAGAAAAAAAATTACTTCTAAAGTAAGACGAAAGTGATGATTTTTTAAATTTCGATTCGATTGAAAATGTGGTTCGTTGTAAATTTTATCCATAAAAATTTTCAAAATTCTTATATATCAAATCATATTAAAAATAAATTTTACAATTGAAATGTTTTATTAAGTGAATCTTTTCGCATTTGATATGGTATTAACAAAAAGTGGTAAGCATGGGCTAGTTGTAATTATTTACATCAAAATAATGCTATAGGAAAGGAGACAATGAAGTGTTTAAGTAATGCATACTCAATCGCCCGTTTTTTTATGCAATTAACGGATAAATTTTTAATAATTAACAAATTATTATCCAAATAAAATGGATTGATTTCAAAATTAAGGAAAGAAATTTTGCACTGTTCTTGAAAAAACTTTTATTTAAAAAGTTTTAAATAAGCTTTTAATGAAAGACCTTAATTAGCAATTCATTTTCTTTATATTGATTAACAAGATTTGTATACTAGGTATTTAATTCTTTAGATAGTTTAATTAAAAAAATCAGTTTATAATGAAGGACTTTATTTAGCAATTAATTTTTTATATATTGATTTACAAGACTTGAATACTAGGTATTTAATTCTTTAGATAGTTTAAATAAGCAATTTCATAATTAACTGATATATTTGAATTTAAGAGAAATAAAATGAAAGTAAACAGAATTATTCTGTTCTAAATAATAGCATCCTACTCTATTTACAGAAGGAAGTGATTATAAATAATTTCAATCATTGTTTCCTAAATTACAGCACTGGAAATGATATATCATTGCATAAAATAATAATTTTAATAAATTAATAAAAGTATTTTTAAATTTCAAGTATAAAGACAGTTATGGAATAATTTTATTTTATTTATGAATTTATTGATATTTATTTATTTTATCTCATTTTAATAAACTTTTACAAATTATTTGGAAACATTTTTTTATTATTGTGCATTTTATATTTTTTTCTCTGCTTTTAACAAATGCACAGAAACTGTGTAAACGATCAGGTGTTATTCTAAACTTTTTTTTTGTTGCAGTTAAAGTATTTAAGCTCTGTTAGACAGAATAAAATGATTTTTAAAATTTTTTTTTGGGTTTTTTGGAAATGCATTATAAAATTTAGTTTTATCGGCTGGCATTTTGCCGTCGGTACAATACACCACCATAATTGAAAATGTATAAAAATAGCCTTTTTTTTTTATAACATCTGCCATAATTCCTTTTCTTTTAAAATTTTCTTCATATGGCTCAATATCAGTCATTTTAATTAGCTTTTATTCTCTCTCGATGCAGCTCATTTTTTTAATAGATTCTTTTTTGCCCATTTTTCTTTACGGATGATAGACGAAATCGATGGACCCAGTTTTCGCGCTTTGCTAATTTAAAAATGCATTTCGAATCGCAAAAATAATTTTTTGATTAATTGAATTTTTCTTATTAAAAGGAGTATTATTTTTCTTATGCTCACTAAAGAACATATTTTTTTGTCATTTAATAAATTTTTTGTCATTTATTGAAGTAAACAGTAAATTTTAAATGTAATTACTTTTTTTATTCATTTAGGTTTTAACAGCCATTCTCCATTTTGCTAAATCGCTGCTTTGACACTTTGTAGTTTTAAATCTAATTTTTTTCTTTATAAAGTACTATTAATATTTTCACAAACTAGTATAGTCAGTTTCAGTACAGTCGGAATATGATACTTTATTAGAGCTCAGATCTATTTATCTGGTCGTTAAGCGTATTCACATCTCATACACATCTACCTATCTGGTCGTTAAGAGGTTAAATTAAGTCGTTAAGAGAAAATAAGAAACATTAGGATCTTTGATAACAATGAAGATGAATGTATGTGAGTGCATTAGCATTCCAAGATGCATCTAGGGATTGCAATACCGGACCAAAATTTCAATACCGGTATTCGGTATTTTTTAGATCTTAATACCGGGATACCGGTTTTAATACCGGTATTAGAAATTTTAGAAAAAGAAAGAAAACAAGGTGTTTCTTTGTTTTATTTGTCAGTTTTATAAGAGAGTGTAATATCACAAAAAATAATATGGAACTTATAAATTATAACAGTATATAAAGAATCACAAAAAAGAAAAGGAACAACTTATTTATTTAAATCACAAAAAAAGTGTAAATATCACTATTCAGTCTGTGATACTATTACAAATTTTTGAAATGTGATCTTAAAAAACATAATGCATTAGCTGTACTGTCATTAAAGCTGAAAAGTAATTTTGTGTAAAAATGACCAGCTGTAGAAACCGCTCTTTCGGCATCTACGTCTACGTTCTTCAGATAGTGATTTGTGCTGTTTTTTCATGATTGCAACATGAAATGTATTGTTGCATTAGCTGTTAATAAATTAAAATCTCTCCCACATAATGCCTCTATAGTTAGTTTTATTGGAAGTACAGCTGATATAGTTCTGGATATTAAGACGAATTCACTGTCTGAAAAAATTAATTTGCAAGTTTAAGTCGATTATTGCTTTTTGGATTGGATTTCTAAATTTCAAAAACCGTTCCATCATTAGGAGTAAACTGTTCCAACGTGTCTTAGAATATATTATTAACATATATTCTGTTTTATTTTCAGTCAGTATATATTTTTTAATATGGAGTTTTTTGTAAGGGAAAATTTAAATATCTTAACAATTTTTCGAACTTTATAAATTATAGGAAGCAATTCTTGATATGTTAATATTTCATCCTCATTAGCAATATCTTCTTCAACAATTACATTGTCATTATCTTCATTGTCAATATCACTCTCACTCTTACTCTCTTTAATGTCGGAATCCGAAGTTTCTATATCCACAATATTTGGAATCTTCTGTTCTTTATTTTTTTTGGTATAATACATCTATTACCCCTAATTGAAATCCATGAGCATAGCACAATTGCTGATTTGCACCAATCAACTTACCAGATTTTTTCATAACTATTGCTCCATTAGTCGTTATAGATACAATATCTTCTTTCAGGGATAATCCATGTTTCGCTAAATAAGATTTAAGCAATTAATTAAGCCATTAATTGGCTAATTAATTTCGCCAGTTTGGGAGACATAAAAGCAAAAACGTAAACGCATAAAAGCAAAATTTTGCTATGTTTGCGATCCCTGAACACATAGTGGAGACAATTTAAAAAAATTTCTAGTAAATACCGAAAAACCAGTTTTAAATTTGTGAATACCGGTATTACGAAATTGTAAAATGGCTCAAAATACCGGTATTCGGTATCCCGGTATACCGGTATTGCAATCCCTAGATACATCGTTAGATATAGAGCTACCAACATTGAAATTTTGAAAGGTGAAAATGTGAAACCCGAAGTATTATTTTGAAATTCTAATTAAAAATTAAGTGAAATTTTGACGTTTATCCATCACAACATCTGCAAATATATCACATTTACATGTGTTATGATGAAATTTTTCAAAACCCCTCTATTTTTAGACATTTCTGCTATTTAATGTAATATAATTATAAATATAAAAATATATTATGGTCCTTTTTTTTTTTGTAAATTTCTAATTGAAGAGCATTGAATTGTTTTTTTTGTAACAAGGAAATGGTACTTGGATAATAATCTGATTAAGAATATGAAAAATATTTTCTCGTGCACAAAAAAGTTGGCTGCTGAAGAATTGTATTTTCAGTTTTAACTAGTCACCTCAGACGACCATGTAGTTGGCCAGCAATATTGGTTATATTTGATTTCAGATAAGTCGTTTGAATATACCTTAATAGATTCTTCTTCATTTCCGATATATCTTGCATATTTATTAAAATTTGAAGTTTGCATATGCTTTTCGAAGGAAGCCATAGAGAATAAGAGACGTAAAATAATATTTAAATAATTATAAATATATATTGTAGTAAGCCATTGAGACTTGAATTCCTAAAATTCTCAAATATTTTAATTTCGAGGAACCATGATCGCCGAATTAAGCGACTTTTATTTAAAAGAAGCAAGTACATGAATAAAATCTGATCGAAAGTTTTAATTGGTTGAATATGATTTAAAATATAGATAAAGCACTTGCAGCGAGTGCGATAATTATTAAAAATAAAAATGGGACCAAATTAAGCCAAATATCTTTAAAAAGTGTAGACTGTATACAGTATTATTTATGTTACACTGATTGAAATGCTAAAAGAAATTATTTTATGTTAAACTATATATACATATAAGCAAGACTTACCATGGGTTTCAATGCTATTATTAATTTATTTTAACGATTCATAAATGTAGAATAATCCAACGAAGGAAAATGAAGTATGTTGCTTCCGCATAAACAATATTTCAACTAACTTAACAAGAGAGTCACAAAACTAATTTCAAGGATGCGCCAAGGTGGCGCTCGTTTACCAATGAAAAGGTGAGTGGAAACAATCTTGAGTAGCAACATAGACATAAAGTAGAAATGAAAGCTACTTGAATTTCAGCTTAAATTCTTAAGGAAGCGCTAAAGTTGATAATGGTGAAAACAAAATGGGGTTAACCGTTAAAATATGAATAATTCTGTCATAATCAACCTTCTACAAGCAACACTGGAATATCTTGAATATCATGATTGTATTAAAATAGAGGGAAAATATCTTGAATTATTCAATTCTTTGTTTAAATATTATTTTTACTAAGCGTCTCCTTGTTTAAAATTTATTCCACCAATTCAATGAATAAATCTATGACTGAAAATTAATACAATTGAATCTTCCCTGAACTATAAGGAACAAAAAATGTTTCCAGTTTTTGGAATAATAAAGACCCCCAAGCATAAAGTAAGTTTAAAAAAAATTCTTGTTGTAGATAAATTATATTTGAAATTTCCCAACATGGAAGAATATTGAGAAAATTACATAATTTGAGAGTTATGAATTATCTAAATACATTTTTGTATAAGTTATAGCAGACTTGTTAAAAGGAATAAATTGTACAGAAATAATTAAATAACTTGTCTATATTATATATAACATAATAACAAGCAATAAATAATCTATTAAGTAATCTAAAGGGAACGAAAAGTAATAAATAAAAATTATGGAAACAAGTCTTTGCCAGAGGCTATAAGCATATTTAACTAAAACTTAAAAAAAAAAAGAAAAATCTGTTGGGTGATGGGAAGCACTTGTGTTAATATATAATGTTTATTAGTTTTAAAATAAAATCTGGAACTGACATGCTGTCCTAATCATATAGGTCTCTTCAAACAAAACATTTAAATTATATTGTTATCAAACTAAAGCTAATTTTTTCAATTAATTTAAAAAGGATTCTCATAAAAATTCCACTTGTTGCCTGTATTTTAGATAAACATTTCTAAATATTTATTTAAAATCCTTAGAAAATATATCTAACGATGAGATTTTTGCAACAAGAACACTTCTTATACAAATTCAGCAAAATAAGGTACAGTATAAGGAATCCTGCAAAATGAGTATACTTATTTAGTGGAATAATATATGAAATATGTTCTGATCAAGATCATTTTTTAATGAACTAAAAATAAATGTCTTAACTATTTCAATCATTACTTATATTTTTAACCACGCATTTATAAGATATTTATATAAAATCTTCCGAAAATATGACCAGCGGTGGAATAATCGACACAAACCAAAAACTCTACTTGTACTGAATTTGTAAAAGGAATGAGTTAAAGAATTTTAAAAATTAAGGATGATTTCTTCGCATAATTTTCCTGGCATAAAGTTTAAGTAATTATGTTACTTAGATAATAAGTAATTTTTGATCAAGACAGGGCTGCTTTTTTAAATGGCTAAAAACGAATGTCTTACACTTTTAAACATAGCCTATATTATAACTCGGCATTTCTAAAACCTTTTTATAATATTGCCAGAAAATGTGACCAGTAGTGGGCATTTCGACACAAACCAGAAAAAAAGTAAAAGTTATGTAAAGACTTTGAAAATAAAAAATGGGATAAAGAATTCTACAAAATAAAGATGGATTTATGCACGCCTTTTGCAATAAAATTTAAATTATCTGTATTATTTTCTGAAAAAGACTCAGCTGATTTTTTAAAACTAATTCAAACGAATATCTTACTAATTTCAACCATAGCTTGTATTTTAATCCAGCATTTCTAGAATATTGCGAATTTCCATCAAAATGATAGATATTTTATATAAATTCAGTAAAATAAGGAATGGTACAAGGAATCTTTAAAAAATATGGATTGCTCATTACAATTTTCCTAAAATAAAATTTAAGACATTTAAATTATATTCTCATAAAGATAAAGTTAAGTTTTTCGATTGATTGAAAATGAATGTCTTTCCACATTTTCTCTCATAGCCCATTTTGTAGTCCAGAATTTCTAGAATATTTGTTCAAAATCTTCAGAAATCCTCTAATTGTGCGAATGTCTACCCAAAATGATTGATATTTTATATAAATTATATAAAATAAGGAATGGGCAGATAATTTTTAAAAAATCAGAATGGCTGATTATAATATTCCTGGAATAAAATTTAAGACATTTAAATTATATTCTAATTAACATAAAGCTGAGTTTTTAAATTGTTTGAAAATGAATGTCTTAACTTTTTCACTCATAGCCCAATTTTTATCCAGAATTTCTAGAATATTTGTTCAAAATCCCCAGAAAATATGTCCAGCGGTGGGAATTTCGACAAGAACGAGAGACACTTCTTATATAGATTCTGCAAAATAAGGAAATTTCACCCATGAATAAAACAGGGCGTTGTCAGTGGTGAACATTTCGTGCCGTGGATAGAGGAGCTTCTTTTTTTTCCTTTGGCTACTTACCAACAAACCTTAGAGATCCGGCGGCAGGAAGAGAGCGTCGGGAGTGTGAAGTATTAGCTATTTATAGAAAACTTTTTCCATCCACAGTGCAATTTTGGACGAATTTCCAACCACTTGAGGGAAAAAAGTAGATAAAAAAATTAGATTTGCAATTTAAATAAGAATGACAAGTGGGGACCTTTTTCGGTCTCTGGATATCTTATGGTGCTACTTGAAGTTTATTTTATGTTTGTTAATTAATTTTGGACCTGACATTTTATGATTTTCCACAAATAAAATGTGAGTAAAATTAGTAAAAGAAGACTATTTTTTCTATTTGACGGATGCAAATATTTTTTTTCTGTGAAAGTACATTGTAGAAGATACATAATATAGAGCATTGCATGAGCTCAGTTTCACTCGTAAATGTGATTAACTAATTGAAAAGATCAGTGAAACTAATTAGATTGAAGCAGTTATTAATCTAATATTTATTAGTATAGAATTGGGTAATCACGGTTAGTAATTATGAAGCTTGTATTGATTCTGGGTATTTTTACTATCCTTGGGTTTACTTGGCGGTTTTCAGATTCGCCAAAATCACCCAACTCTCTTATCATCCATCAACCATCTCGGCGAGATATCTCAGTTCCTCACTTACATAAAGCCCCTAATTCTGAGTTTCTCCCTGAATAAAAGTTTGCAGTAAATGGTCACTATAAAAGTCAAGTAAAAATTTATTAAAATTTAACTTTTTCAGCTATTCTTATCAATCAGTCATAAATTAAGTCAATTAGTCTTAAACCTTCAGTTTAATCATCTTGTGAAAATAGTCAACTTTCTTTCTGGTGTAGAAAGTACAGTCAAGATGAAGATATAGTATAAATCCTTGAATAAAGTATACACTTTGTGCTCTATTTTTAATATTCTTGAACCGAGTTCGCATGTGAACATGACTTGAGTAATATGAAAAAGATAAATTAAATTAGAATATAATTCCCCTGAACTCTTTTGTTTGCTTTTGGCTAACAAAATTCCTGTATTTAACGAACCCATTTTTGGTCTTTCCTCTCCCAACGCCATTTATCGGCATATTTTGGAACTAGTTTTCCTTTGCCAAACAAAATTCCATTGCCTCATGATTGTTCTGCTAAAATATTAAGTTATTCTGACCAGTAGTTTTAAAATCATTGATTTTTCAAATTGTAACTTTACTTATCACCTTGTACATAAGTCATCATAACCACATAATTGAAATTTGACTTTTCAAACCACTCATGTATTATTCTCAATATATATTATATATATTCGTTACTTTATTGTGAATCCATTTGCAAGAATATATTTGAACATATTGGCAAACATACTTCCTAAGACAAATTTCCCATTGGTTTATCATTTTAAGTTAAATCAATGAAAGGAAGTTGCTTTCAGCAATTTTAAAACAAAGTTTATTAATGGAAAAATATATTAACTAAAACAAGACTGTTCAAAAGCGGAGTGAATTTAGTTAATTAATGATGTCCGTTTCTGAACAGATGATCCGCTAAGTTTCAAATTGAACTTTTCCATCAAAAGAGACTAAATACAGCTAGGGTAATCCGCAAATTACTGACCTTTTTCTGGGAATTAAAGATTGAAATTTCATTGGAATTACAACTGAGGAAAAGGGAAATCATACAAAGTCGGAGTATTTAATTCAATAATGCAAAATAAACCTTAGCAAAGCATTATTACCTGCTCTTCCGTTGGAGTTAAATCTTGTTACCTGTTACTGGTACTAACAGAAATGTAGTTGTAAATTAAGTAATTTTGGAACACTGTTCTTTGTGGTATTGTTAGAAGATGGGTAAGGTCAAAATAGAATGGGCAATAGGAACGAGGTAAGATAGGATCATTTCAAATAAAATGCTTTTTTTTGCATATAGAATATGTAATTATTTTATATAGTTATTGAAATCATGAAATAATTGAATATAAGCAATGGAACAAAGTATATTTTAAAATGATCTGATATTTCATTTTTGACAAAACATTAATATAACACGTACTGCGATTCAAAACCTAATTATAGAGAATTTTAAAAATATATATTTTAAAATTTTTTTATTTATAAAGTATTATAAAATAGTTTCAACGTAACATAATGACATGGGTAAGTAATACAGAAAAAAATTGGGGGTTATAAGAATCAAAATATAAAATATGTTTCACTGTTTGAGGATTTAGTCTCTTTTTGCTACCTTTTACTAGTGGAGTATGAATCTTATTAATATAAAATACTAAGAATAATTAATATAATTTGACATTAATCATTTGGACCAGACAATGATTGCGTCGTTTTAGAAAGGATCTTAGAATTTTTATTTATTTTTCGTAAAAAAGAGAAGAGTAGAATCGGAAAAAAGAGAAATTTCCAACTCATTACTGGTTACGAAGCAAGTCTATTACTTATTATTTTAAATGTGTTTTGTGTAAGGAATATAGTTAAATGTTTAGACGTATTAAATTTTACAGAACAGTGTTCCATGATACTATCTATTTTTGAAATTGTTTTGGCAAATAATGAATTCAGAAATCTCGAATTAATATTCCTGAAAATGATACATCATTATTACAAAAAATCATATGTAAACAGCAGTACCTGTAAAGGTAGAACAAATTTTGTGTAATTAAAAATTTTTTAGATCCTGTGAAATAAAATATTTGTTTCAACGAATTATAATAATGATATTTAATATTCTCACCTCTTAAAACTTGTGATTAATTCCTAAGGTATGCATAGTTGTAATATTATGATTCAAAAGTTCAACTGCTTATTTATCTTAATTTCTCTAAAATTTTGCAGTTAAAGTATTAATATGAATTAAAACATTAATAATTTTAAGATTTTAAAAGAGTAGCTATTTTGGTTAAAAAATAAAAATAAGATTGAAATAAAAATTCTTAAGAATTTTTTGCATTATTCTCTGTAATAAATATATAACGTGAAAGCAGTAAAAATGCAAAATCGCTTTCAATAAGTTACGAATTAAAAGATGCTACACCACGTTACTTAAGAATTTATATGTTATGTTTTGTTAACCATCCGTTTCAGATTCTATCCCATATAAAATAGAAATAAAGAACATTTGCTTAGAAAAATATAGAAATAATTTAATTTTTCAATTCAGCACACGAGTAAGCACACGTAACCCCCACCACACATACACATCTCACACACGCGTGAAGTTCTTAAATAAAAGTATTAGATGTACGCACCTACATTTTTTTTTTTTAGGATTTTCTGATTTGCGCGTGTTTTCGTTTCCCATGCTCCCATGCTCCTCGGTGTAAACATGCGTAAAATGAGTGCTGTCTTAAATAAATCCTGGCAAAATTCTTTTTTTGAAAGTATTGAATACAACTTCACACCTTTCCTTCCTTTCTGCCTTCCTGTTAGATTATGGTCTTTGTTCATTGATTTATTAATTAATCTTAAACTTTGCTAGAAATTAAATTCTGTTCTTGAAAATCATGAGAAGATGCCATTTAAAAAAAATCGTGTGATGTTTTTTAACCAAAAAAATGAATTTTACGTATCTTCACTAATAATAAAGATGATGAAAATGTGTGTCTTCATGTGAGTTATCGTTCTACAGGCCTGAGCGTTTAATCTGCTATATCTTGGAATGACTTTTTTGAAATTTTCTTTAGAATTTTAACTAATTAAAAATATAATTCTTTTTTTTCTGCTATAACTTTAAAATATATATATTGCACAGAAATGAATTCTTACACCATTCTAAAATTTACACTTCATCGTCTTTTTAATGATACCAATTTAATAGTCGTGCAGATTTTTCCTAAGTTTTAAATTAAAAAAAATTTTTTTTGCTTAATTTCTAATTATAGATTATATTTTTACCCTAAAATTTAAACTGTTTCGTTGTTGCATCAAATTTATAACTGCGTGATTTTATTTCATGGTTGAAAGTTAATTACGAAGCATTCCATTTAATATCTGTTCAATTTATTTGACGAATTAAAAGGTGAAATTACAGTGCCATGAAAGTTAGAAAATAGATGGTAAGGTCAACTATTGTTTTCATATAGCTATAATGTCTTGAGATTTGTCCCCAAAAGAAGCATTCACCTACACAATGAATAGAACATATGTTAGATTGTTAAAATGGCGCGGCTTTAATTGATATTTGCAGAATTATGGATATGAAGTCACGTCTCGGACATATGTCTCAGTAATTGAAGTGAATTGAAATTAAATATCAATATCCCTGGCGAAACAGTTGGTCGCCAAAGGTAACTGCGTAGAATTATAGTAAGGGTGCGTAATATTCTTATGATTTATAAATTATATATTATTGATTTCAGATTTGCTCGAAAACAAAATCCTTCCAGAAGTATCCACTGAAATAATTAAAGATGAAACGATATCTTATGAAAGAGTAGTCTTGTATAATTTCTAAATTAGGTTTTATTTTGTAGATTTTACTGAAACGTATTTGAAAATAATTCAGTGAAATTCGGAGGATAATCATATTATTGTGATCTCTCCATGAAATCAAGCATCATTCAATACAATGTTTCTGAAAATCAAGGTTATTCAGTTGGAGTGGTAAATGAGATATGGAATGATTTGTAAAGAATAAATTATATGAGTGGAATTAGCTGTTGGAAATGATTATATGCTTAAAATATTTTCAAATCGCTGACATTTCTGATTTTAAAATTTGGTGGAACATAAATTCCGGGTATTACTTTCTAAGAGGCTTTAAAGAAAACTTCGGAACATAAGTAAGAATAAAAAAAAAACATTTCTCAGAGAAACAGATTGGAAAATGCAAATCTTTTACTACTTTGGTTCAAAATTCGATTTTATAATATTTGAACAAAAAACAAACAAATGATCAAGATGAAAACGCTCGTAGAGTTTTAGATTTAAGTTTATAATAACATTCTTGTTATTTGCTTCTGCTTCTCAAAGAAATGTCAATAGTAATTAGTAAGGCTATAACATTGTAAGCGAAAATTATTATTAAGAGCAGAGTGAATAATTGGAAAGTTTAGATAAAGAAAGAAGCAAAACAAATTTTTTTAAAGGGTTCAAAAATTCCAGATAAATTTTATAAGTTTACACCACTTAGTTGCTATTATTGTTAAAAAATCATACACAAACGAACGAATAATTCACAATAGACATCCATGGTTAATCAAATGGCAAAAAAAAAAAAAAAAAAAAAAATGTTTCAAAACATTTCTTTTTCTAAACGCATTTGCTTATGTATATATATATA
This sequence comes from Argiope bruennichi, assembly GCF_947563725.1. Taxonomy (NCBI): domain Eukaryota; kingdom Metazoa; phylum Arthropoda; class Arachnida; order Araneae; family Araneidae; genus Argiope; species Argiope bruennichi. The sequence goes on from NC_079151.1 coordinate 48,430,372, forward strand.
ATATATAATATACCGTTTTCTTTAATTTAAATTGGTAAGAATGATTTCCCTAATTATTATATGAGCAATTCTTTATTTTGAGAAGAAACGGAAATTCTATGGTAGGGAAAGTGACCATAAATACTCATAAAATGAAGCTAAAAAGGAAAAATTTATAAATTCTTTTAAAATTTCTCTTCATTTTTATTTTACTTCAATCACGCAGACCGCTCTATCTTGTTTTTATAAATATCTAATCTTAAATCATTATCATGGAACGAAATAGCATTTCAGGGAAATATAAGAGTCTTTGACCAATTCTTTAGTGCATCCAATGCATAATTTGATTAATTAAGAAAAATATTTAAATAAAGCTTTAGATTGCTCCCCTTATTGTAAGAAAAATACGAGAAATATGCACGGATTTTCAGAATAAAAGTCTTATTAAGAATTTGTCGGCTACAATAAAAATAAAACTACAGTACACAAGACTATGATAAATGAAAACTAATTTTTAATTAAAGACATAAAAGATGCTATTCACACAAAAAATGCGAGTCCCCATAAGAACATATTTATATTTGCTAAATATAGTAGGAAAGGCTTATTAACTAAGACAGCAATCTTTCAAACGACTGCGCGGAATATATATGGGAGAAATCTACCAAGGTTTAAACTCCAATATTTGTTCAACCAAACTTTAATATTCTATCTGGCATTCGATATTATCTCTCTGAATTTAAACGAATCTGATCCAATTTTAAGACAAGTAGAGCTATTGAAACTCATTCGGCTTAAAAGTAATTAAAAGTTAAGGGAAACTATCCCAGTAGTTCAAGCCATTGAAGTTTTAACCAGGTCAAAATTTGAAACTTCTGTTAACTTTATATTTGTTTAATGGAAATATCAATTTTGTATTGAAAATCAATAATTAATGTTTCAAAAAGTTCTTGCAACTATTTCTTTGAGAGAGATTGGATTTTAAAATTGTAGCGAAATTGCAAAATGGATTTTAACTAATGAATTTGTCTTATACGTTTGATAAGTATTTATTTATATTTCTTAAAATGTGTTATTATACATAATTATTTTTGCTTAAATTTTGAATCTTTTCCCCATTTTTAGTGCTAATATCCATCACTGACACAATGTCCCACAATATGTCAGATTTAATTTGGATATTCATATGAATTTCAATAGTTTAGTATTAGTAATATACAGACTAATTTTTACCGTAGGTAATTTAAAATCAAACAATATTCTATGTAAAGTATAAATTTTATGGTTATATGTTATGCTTATCTAACCTTTGAGAAGGAAAAGGGATGCAAATTTACTTAATATTTCGCCAGTTTGAAAGCTTTTAGTTGATTAAAAATAATAATAAAGACGAACGAAAATAAATGTACATTTTCACCATTTCGTTCTCCAATTAAATCGCGTAGCATATCCTAAATGAAAATCAAATTAAGTGTTTCTACTAATTCTCTTTTAATTGAAACGATTGTGAGGAGATTATAATAAGCAGAAGCTTATAATAAATTTTAACTTTAGGAATAGGAAATGAATTGATATTTTGTTTTTTAATTGTTTCTTTTAAAACTTCAGTTAAGATGAAGATTTGCAAAAATGGTAGATATTCCTACACAGTTCATTCAATCTTACAGTAATGATAAAAAATAATTGTTTTATTTTCTGTTCCTCAAGGAAGGCTTGGAGAACTTAAATAGAATTTGATGTAAAAACAGGTCTTATTTACATTAAATGGAAAAAAAAGACTAATTTTTGAAAAGAAGTTCAGAGGGGCGGGACTGGACTACATTATGCATAATGTAATCCAAAAAATCTCCTATAGTCAGTTTAGTAATTTGCAAGTAATTTGTTGCTAAAGTGTCCGTCTATTTATTAGTTTCTGAATATACTGGTGGATTTCAGCAAGATGATCATTAGCAAGTTAAAACTCATATCCTGCTTCATAAGATTCCTGTTCCTTTTCCATGTTATGTTTTAATTCTCTGGGCCACTGGTGTACATTTTTTAAAAGTATCGTGTTTCATTAAATTTATCACATAGTGTACGTGATAAATTTAATGAAATGCAATTTTGTTAATGTCATTTTTGTAACTACGTGATAAATTACAAAAAGCCGAATCTTTCATATGTTGATTTCAAAAATGGAAAAGGAAAGCCAAAGCGAAATATTACAAACAACAATAAGAACAATCTGAGCGTAACTTGAATAATAAAATGTAATATTATAAAATATGTTTAAAATAGTAAAAAAATGAAGATAGAGGAAATTATTATATGGCAGCAAATTCCGTATCACTGAAAATTTTTTTTTGTTGAAATTTCAGATACTTCAAAAATTATTTTTCTCTTGTAATATTTATACAAAAAAGTGCCAAAACTTCTCTTGATTTTTAATTAATTAAAATTCTATTATTAGAATTAAAAAAAATCTCTTCGATGTCCACATTTCCATTTTTCATGTACCAAATTTTGTGGCTATAGATCTAACGATCAGACAATACAGCGGTCAATGCACGCCCACACACACACACACACACACACACACACACACACACACACACACACACACACACACTTACTTTATTATTAGCAAGTTTATATTATAAAATATATACGCCTGTACTTACTGATCTTGCTGATAAAGAAATGACAGGGGAGAATTTTAAAGAAAAAAATCTTAAGGAAGAGTTTTAAGAGGAATACATAGAAAGATGATTTTTCTCTTATGCAAAATATGTATATGTAGAATTATGTCAAATATCTCGAAGAAAACTTAATATATCTGTTAAATTTAAACCTTTTTGAGGTCGATGATTCATGGCATTGAATAAATATGAATTGTATTCACAAAACAATATAATGTCTTATGTATTAGCAGATATCAGATCTAACGGGAGTAAAACAAACTACAGGGAAATCTATTCCAAACCCCTTATGCAGCACTAATTGCATAATTGATTCTAGTTTTTGAATACATTACGATCCCAATTTTCTCTATGTATACACATCCTGTAGAATTATTGAATATTCTGCTAATGAAGTATTTCTTACCCATCCAATTCCTCATCAATTCTCACTTTTGCGAAATATCTGGGTTATCTCCAGGGTATATCTAGATATTTCTATTCACTGCAATTATGTTTATCGGTGATGTATTTGCAGATCCTTCGCTTCGAGGCAGGAAATTGCAACGATTGAAGTTCCATGCATATTTTATGCGTATCTAAGTCTAACAAATATTAAATCTGTTATTAATTGTTGTTGGTAAATTATGGTAAAATAAAGACCGAAAGTTTTAAATTTAGATGCCAAAGAGGTATTATTCTATAACTGATAACTATTTATTCTCCATAGATATAGTATAGCTATAACAGAGTAAATTACAAATAAAATTAATCAGATCTAAATGAATCATGATTGTACTTTTTCCCAAATTAATAAATAATTAAAATTCTCTTAAATATCAAAATTACGTTAAATAATTTCACTCTAGATACTGAATTTCATGACTTTAATATTGTACTTGAAAATGTTATAAAAATTGCCTAATTTCCCTTAAGAAAGGAAATTAAGTGTCGTATATTTTATACATTTTTTAGCTTTTCTTGTTTCATATTTTCAAAAAAGGAATTTTGTGTTTGATTTTAAATTGATTTCCTGCTATACGACAATTTAAAAACTTTATACACTTATTTGTTGTTCATTCCATTACGTTATTATAGTATTTATTTTTTTAAATTACCAATTCATCTATTAATTTAATAAATTTTGATGACATCCGTAGTAAATTTGAAACAAATTTTTATATTCCATTATATTTATAATATTGAATTACATAATATGACCTTAAGGATTTGATAAATGAATTAAAAGATAGAAGCTAATTAAAATAAATATTTCTGTTTTTAATATACTAATAAAATTATATTTTAAAATTTTATTTTTTAATTTATTTAACATCATTATATGAATTAAGCTTAATTTTTTGAATATTGATTCTAAAAGCTATACTCATTTACTTGTTAAGTCATGCAAATTTGATAACAAAATTGGGAAAAAATAAAGTTTAATTAAAGAAAAATGTAGGGCAAAGGATATATATTTGTCGGAGTGTTATGAGTTTATTTCACCACAAACGAAGTTGAAAAATTAGTGTCCTTCATGCTTAGAATCCTAAAGATACATCTTTGTTCAATTAATAAACAAATTCTGGATAAGAGGAATCAAAATGTTTGGCATCCTTTTATTCTTTAGTTTTTAATTCTGTAAGTGTCCAAACGTACCGAAATACTTCATAAATGCGATAAAATGGCATGCTATGACAGGCTTCCATTTTTTTATAAGAGTAGAGGGAGTATTAAATAAAATATCTGAAGTCATAAACTTAAGTTCTCTTTTTTACCATTCTGGTCATTGATGCCCGAGAGGGTTCTTCATCTGTCAGTTTACATCATAATTTGTAGTTTGAAAAGAGGAGTAGGATATTTAAACTTTGATCTCAATATACGAGTATTTTGTGAAGAAATATTTTTCTAGTTTGTTATAAAGAGGAAGCTTTCTGTATCTGAACTGTAGCCTAGTTCGGAGTTTTAACAGAATCTCAAATGTATTAATATTTGGACTGTAAGAGAGGCAACTTATATTGCTTCACTATAAATGTGATTTATGGAATTATAAAATAATTATCTCAGTATGTGAGAATTTAGAAAAGATTTTTTTTTGTTCCTACATTACAAAATAAGGAAACGTTGTTGCCTCTTAACAGTCGTCTACATTTGATTTTCAAGATAACTTTCATCCTTTTAAACATTTTAGTAATAAAATTGATATAATTTATGAAGAACCAAATGAATAAATATAGTTTTTTTAATTACTACATTTTGATCTCAGCATTTTTGGAAGATATAGTTTTCTAAATTATATACAAAGTAAGATAATTTAATTTATTCACATTTAAATAGGACTTTTAATCCTCTGACTGTGCGATTTTTAAAAATAACTATTTAGATGCGATGTTTTCAAATAAGTTCAATATTTTTCAAACAAAGCGAACTGTTACTCTATGCAACCCGCTAATAGTATGATATAATAAAAATCTGCAATTATAAAGGATAAACACACTAAACCACAAAAAACGCAAGATGCAACAAAAAATAGACTGATTGCCAACCTGCGGGAATCGGGGGATAAACAGTTGAAGGGTTAAGTTTACCTAAATTCTATTAAATATTTGGGTTATAAAACCTGCAGTTTATGTTGCAACGCTCAAAGTGGGGTTGTAGTATAATTTTTCAAGCCGAACACTATGTAGTTGCAGTTAGTTAACAAGTATTTATATTTTGATATCTTCTGTTAAATATTTTAACAAAAGATTAATAGACTTTATATTGTTTTAAAGAAAATAGTGCATTGCTGTAATTTAAGAGAGGAGACTTACTTGAATACGATTGGTTCTAATATTTTATGGACACATTTAATACTAACTTAAACGGGTGAATTTTTCTGTTGTCCAGAAATGGTGAAATTGGGGTATAAATGGTTAGGTGAATATCTATAGTTTAAATATAAAATCCAAAGACAAATAGACAAGAAACCAGTTATAACTAGATACTTTCATAAATCAGAAATGCGATGAGATAATTAAAGAACGCTTAAGGAATCAAATATTGATTAGAAGAAAAGAAAGCTTGGCCTACTTTGCTTATAATATGTGAGGAAACAAAGCATAAAGAAACAGTGCAGGGCATAAAATGCAATGCTTGGGAATTGGAAAGTTTGCAATTGAAAATAATTTTTTATTTGTATTGCGTTTAAAGAAGTTGACAGCCGAAAATGGGAAAGCAGTTTGTTTAATCGGAAAATGACGTAGTTTTAGCATGATAATTTTTACTAAATTAAATTCTGTTTTTTTAAAAAAATTAATTATATCGATTTTCAGATAGATTACAAAAAATTCTATTAAAAAAAAAATTAGATTCTCTAATGGCAGCAACCTTCCTTTAAAACTCTTTTCTTTACTTAACGTTTTTAGTAAGTGCGCTGCAAAGAAAATTAAAGATTTTTCTTTCAAATCTTTTTGAAAATAATAATAGGGAACAAAAAAGTATGGAAGCATTTTTGTATGCATATTCTATAGCAGGTTCAATTTAAAATAAACTGTGAAATGTAACACGACTTTCAATAATACATCATTTTGTTTTAAGAAATCATTTTGGACTGATGTGGAAGATGCCATTTTAATCTGACCACAATTTGAAATCCCTTGCTTTTCTAGATTAATTTTGAAAAATTAGGCTTATCTTTCGATTTATAAACAATTAATAATAAAATCCTTGTCAAATACGTCATCGCATCTTTTTTAAGTAATGGAAATGATAAAACAAATTCAAAGAACATCCATTCATAAATTTATTGAAGCAATTTAAAGTACACGTTTCTTATGGGTTCTGGAAAAACAGATTATTTTTATGTTTTAATTATCTTTTTTCTTGGTCCTTATTTCTTTAATATAAACATTATAGAGTTTTGTGATCAGTTTCTCAGACATTATGGGCCGTGATGGCCTGGTGGTAAAGTCTCGGATTGTGAGCCTAGGTTTTCAGGTTCGAGACCCCATTCCACCGAAGAACCGCCGTATAAGGGGGTCAGTTGCACGCTAAATCCGTCAGGGCCAAACGTCCACCCGTTAGTGTGGTGTGGAGAGGAGGGTGTCAGCTCAGGTGTCGTCCTCGTCATCTGACCGCGGTTCAAATTTACGAGATCCGTCCCAAAAAAGCCCTAGTGTTGCTTTTAACGGGGCGTTAATATAACTAAACTGAACTTCTCAGACATTTTCACATATACGAAGTCAATATTAAATTATCTATTAACTGAAAAGTAAGTTCTAAAATTATTAAAATAGTGTTAAATTGTCAAGTGCACAAAATATGAAAAATCCAGAAAGTGATGAGAATGATGTAAAATTTTAAAAAGAATGATGCAGAATTTAAAAAAATAACTCCATCTTCACAAACAGGAAGTAAGACAGACTAATTGAATGCGTATAGTAAAAAGATAGTTATTCAATAAAAATCTTAAGGTAAAATGCTGATTGCAAAAATTTAATTTAAAAACTCACCTGCAATAGATTATATAGAGACTGCAGTTTTATTTTTTTAGTTCTTTAAAAACATAAACATGGAAAAAAAAACAAAAAACAATATATACATCATCATACAATAATTCACCGACGCCAGTTGTTGCGATTTTCACCCAATAAAAGTCTCCTGCGATCCTATGTTTTATGGTAATTTTTCATCTTCTTAATGCCTTATATCACCTCTCTGAATTTATTTTTTGAATTTGTCAACACCCTCTGCAAACATCGGTATTGATGTTGCAGCGATGTTTCTTGGTACATATTTTAGTTTTTAACTACCTTAGTTTTCATACTACAGGCTTATATCAAATGAAAGAGCAGGGAATTTTTTACATTTTCGATTTCATTTTCTTCAAGTTTTAATATTTTTTGCAGATGAGGGTTATAAACTACTTTTTCGTTTTCAGTAATTTATGACCCCTTGGATCACCAAATCGGCATGCTACCTACATGAAAAATAGCCTTCACGAATGTGCTTTCACTTAAAAGAAAATTCATAGTTCAAACATCATTTGTTATTTTTTTTTTATTAATTTATTATAGTTTCCAACAATATTTGGGCTTCCTATATTTTAGCAAATTCATTTGGGACCCTATGTTGTATAGTGATTCACAATCCTCCTGACACCTAGTATCACCGCTCTGAATTTGTCGGTCGAATTCGGCAACACCCTGTATATAATGTTACAAACCTGTAATTTTGCTTCCCGCCATGCATAGCGTCATCGTAAAAAAGACCATTGTCCTGTGCGTGCTGAGCGAGTGCCGCGTCAATGACCTTAGAGCTTGGCGACAATTTTGGAGACTTTGGCAACAAAATGGATAATACTGGAAAGTTCGAGAATTTTTACGATCCATCCACTAGGAACCGAGATATACCCAGATACGTCCTGATTGGTCTGGAAAGTTCTAGCCCCGCCTCCCGAAACAATAAAAGACAGGCACTCTCAAGCTGTGGTGTCGTGTGTTGAGTAGTCGGAGTCGCCGAAAAGTAACAAGTCTTTGAGAGGATAGCAAAGCAACGGCGGATTGCCAGTGTTGTGTGGAGCGAATACTGAAGTGCTGTGTGCCAAATCCGTCTACTGTGTTCGTGTCTGCAGTACATATTTGTTGTCTGTGTGTTTTCCTGTAAATAAACGTCGTTGTTTTTTTACTGCTGATTGAGCCTTCTCCACACAATATCACTACCACTATCCCAACGAACCCGAAAATTCGTAACAATATATAATATAATATGGCGAATGTGGTAGCTCTAGGTCAAATGGTCTGGCTACACATTCATCTTTATTATTAATAAAGATGATCATAGGTAAACGCGCATAAGTTGCTTCTAAACGATAAGGCCAAATTGTTTTTTAGTGCAGCCAAATACAGAGTTCATTAAGCGGACATCATTTCTCTGCGCTTTCAGTCGATTAATTTATTTAAAGGAGATCTATCTTCTGTATTGAAGTGTGTAGAATAAAAACGTAGTTTCGAACCATGATTAAGTTAACTTAGTAACCGCTCTCCGAATTTCTCTATCACACTGAAGAGTAGGCGTTTTTGATCCTCAATGGATTTAATGCAACCTAGTCTGGATCTTTACAGAATTACTTCCCCATACCTTTTAAGCTACTATGTAGCTGATAAAGGAACATTCATTACCATCTGTCTCCATCTCTGCTACTAATAAAGGGGAATGTGTATATGATACTTTTCAGAGAAACTGTTGTCATAATTTCCTAAATTTGTACACATATGCTTTGGAAGAAAATATTATATACTTCGAATGATTTTTTAAATATTAATGAATCAGAAATTAAGCGATATTTCGATGTCTTCCCTCTATTATTATTGAAAATATTATTATACAAAAATGATTTTCATAACATTTTAATATACAATAATTTATTTTTTTAATAATTCCAATTACAAAGTTTTGCCATGTTCCCACATTTTTAACAATTTATTACATTAAGTTTTTTTCAATATTTCTGTTATTAATTAATATTTCTGTTATTAATGTATTTTTTCCGTTTTTATTTTTTTAAATTACGTAATGAAGGACGTGATTTTCTTATATTGAACAAAAATAAGGAAGAAATATTCTGTTTATTATTCGATCTGTTTACCTGAGGAATTATAAAGTGAAGCTACAAAAATAGTAATTGTTTGAACATTTCTGCTTTTAATGGGATTATGACGTTATGGGACTCTTTTCGGAATGGTCAAACATGCAATGGACAGAACTTGTGTAAGGATTTTAAAATCCCACGACTTTGAAGTTCATCTCTCTAATATGCAAGTTAAATTGCTTATTTTCTATATATGACCTTACAAATTTTGGTACAAAATAATACAATAGTGGAATATAAGATTAATTTTCCAGAAGGTGGAGTGCATAAATTTTCACTGAATATTATTTTGATTTATTTTTTCTTATGATTTTTCACTAAAGAAGTAAATTAAAAGGATTGCAATGATTACTTCCCTCCTCCCCCTCAAAGAATATTTATGGTAAAAAAACCTTTTGCTGTGTAAAAAAAAAATTAATTTGACAGAATAAAGACATTTTTTTTCTAATAAGCAGCAATTAATTAAAGTAGTTGCCCTTAAAGTTTGCATAATGTAACACTAATACCAAACGAAGTATCTAGACGGTTAAATAACTTAAATAGTTATGCTTGAAAATAATTTTTCAAAACGCTTCTTCAGAATCTGAATAAAAAAATATTAATATTCAAGGTGAGTATTTGATTCAGAAAAAAAACCCAGTTAAATTAAGTTATTTACAATTATTTCCATAAAATTCGAATTTCGAATTCAATTCTTTTTCGAAGAACAAGAGTCGAAAATTTGATTACTTCTTTTCTAAGAAATAATCAAACAGTTTTAATTGGAAAACAGCGTTAAAAAAACATGCACATTATATTTAAATTACTACTCGATTCATTTCTGTAGTTTCCTGAATAGCTCGAATTCGTAAAAGCGCTGAATTTTCAATTGAGATTACTTTATGAGTTTAATTTTATAAGCAGGATTAATTAAGAGTTCCAGAGAAAACAGCTTTAATGAAATCCTTTCAGTCGAAATTCGCAGAAATTTTGCTTGTGTTTGTTTAATTGGAAGTATGAATTAAGCTTAACCAATGCAAAATTTTTAAATATTGGAATTAGTATTGAGTAGGTACAGCATTCATCTCAAATGCCTAAGACAACAGGAATGCTATTAAGCATCTATCTAAACAAATATGTTTTCTGTATAGATCTAGCTATTTTGCAGCCGAGCAGCTTTATCTAAGGATTTAAGCTCTAGGATAAAATTAATGCATCTTTAGATTGAGAAATGTACGATAAACTTGCCTTTCGGCTACATCAACAAATGGAAGTAGAGAAACTACCTTTATTTTGAAAGTTATGTCAAAATTTTCTGAATAAAGGCAATTAGATAAAATCATTTGGAAGAGATTCCATATTAAAGTGATAGCGACAATCCATGAAGAAACAAGCTTTTAAAAGGATTTTGTTCTGAATGATTAATTTTAAAGTTTTCAGACAGATACGGAAAATGTCTTTTAAATGCATAGTAAAAATATATTAACGAAAATCTCCAAATTGCAGACACACAGACAATAATGAATTGAATGAAAAGAAAAAAGCATTCTAATCCTTTTAAAATGCCATATTTGTGAAAGGAAAATTATGTGTATCAGTACATAGTTTGTATAGAATGTATACCGCACATTTTCTGATAAACGGTTTGTTACAAAGTTGACATTTTAAAACAAAAATGCATTAACTCACATTTCTTTTAACTTCTTCAGTTTCATTTCCATGCTAATGATAAATTAAAAACTTATAATCTGAAGTCAATATAAAGCGGACTCCAACACGTAATGGTTTAAGACTTTGTTTGTATTTTGCGTACTCGTAATTGTTCATAATGCTTTCTTATTTTGCTATAGAGGGATCACGAGATAACTTTCGTTTTCTATGCATAATTCCTAGATGCAATCTAGGATACTCTATTTTAATTATTTCATTAGATGTTATTCATATTATATTAAATACGATGCGAAATATTTGTCATTAATATGTAAATGCCATTTCCAAAATTTTTATTTATCCTTATAGTTTTTGAATGCATTTTACATTTCAATTTCAAATAGTTATTGTTTATCTGCTAAAAGAATTATCTGACCAATAGAGTGGATTTAAAAATGTCTTTAATGTGCTAATTAACAGAAATGTAGAATCATATCTTTTCATGAAAGTTTCAAGATGGAGATTAATTAATGTAGTATATTTTCATTTTTTCAATATCCTTTTTTTTCATTAATGCCACTTTCATAAATGAATCAATTAGTTGTCAAAATTACATTTATTCTGCCAGTTTTCCAATGGAGCACCTTTTGAATTTATCAAGTGCTGATAAGTTCAAAATTCTCTGTGTCTAAAGGGTTTGGATTGTCTACATCTGTTCTTTATGAAAATTGTGAAGTTTTCCTAACTTTCTAAAAGAATACTTTATCAAGCTATAATTATGTAAATATTGTTTTATCCATCAGGACTCAACATTATTATCTAAACTATCTGCAAAGAAAATATTCTTGGATTATTTGGGTTAAATTAAGTGAACCGATCGCCACGAATTATAAACTTAGTCTTTAGCCAATCCATAGTAGCCCTAAAATGAGGCCCATTATGAAGATGTCGCAAATATAGTTATTACCTATAATCAAATCGACCTATAATCTACTTAGAACATAACACACCAGCGTATTTTCCATTCAATCTGTTTAAATATATGAGAGCTTCTTCTTCCCATATATGAAGTATATCTCCAGAGGAATCCACATATAAAGAAACTGCAAGGAGTTATCCTCACTCTACCTTTTCTTTGGAGATAATCTGAATGATCTAGTTACCACGGAAATTAAAATGGGCATTGTGGTGAACGCATTATAGCCCTCATTATTCTTTTATTAATGCTTCCACCCCTTTAATCGACATATGTTCAGTCAAAAGAGCGTGGGAAAAACATACACTAAGGAAGCGAAAGCCAGCTATAAAATATGAAGCTATCCATCCCATTATCTGAGATGCCTCTCCATAGTATCTATCTTTAAAATAAGTAAGTTTATTGTATAATCAAATGAGTGAAAGTTATTATTATACAGGGTGGCCATAAAATAACTTTCCCTTTTTGGCGATATCTGCAGCTAAAAGAAATGAGTGAAATGAAACCATATTTCACATATAGACTGTGAAAAGCATGGGAGAATGAATTCAGCAGAAAAAATAATTGTACCAAAACTTGCCGATAAGGGAAATACTGACACTATTGGAGTACAATTATTAATTAATTTATGAAATTCACAGAAAATAATCTTTTATTCATCAATATAAAGGTTCCCTGGACACCATGAATCTTTTTCAATATTCTGAACTTCTCTGTGTACAACCTACTGCATATGGTGTATGACATTTAACACTGACTAGTAAACTGTCAGTTTCTATGTTCATAATAGCCCGTCATATTTTTTGTTTCCAGACATGCGGGTTAAGTACAGCCACGGAATTACACTATCTAGTGTAGAACAGTTTTACCAATAAAACATGCTGCAGTTAGTTAGGGCCATATTAAGCACATATTAGCAGTCAACACGGACAGTAGTCAATAACGAAATGCTAACAAGTCATTTGCTTTTCTCTTTTTACAAGGAATGCTTGGTGCTACTGTCACGCTCACACTAGCAATTTTACATAATCCATCTCGATATATTCAAATTTCCTCGTTCGTACATGGCAGCAGCTCCAATATTTCTCCTATCGGCAACTTGTCTGCGGTAAATAGCCTATAAGTCAGTTAACAACTACGCTACACGAGCAATTGCTTTTGTATCCTGGTTATGTTACTGGACTGCGAACCACAAGGTGCCAGGTTCTATCCTCACGCATACCAATCCGCTACAAATTCATCTTCCCATGCTTTTCAGTGTCTGTATATGAAATGTGGTTTAATTTCGTTTATTCGTTTTAGCTGTAGAAGCCACCAAACAGGGAAAGTTATTTTATGGCCGTCCTGTACTATAATTTATGAATTTTTTTATTATTAACTCTATTCCTCATTAAATATTTATAAGCATCCTTATATTTATTTATATAACAATTTTCAGTTTCTTGTTAAGGAAAAAAAATGGAATAATTTATTTATATTTACCGTTTTGTTTAAGTGGATAATTCAGCGACGATAATTCACTATATTTTATTATTTAAGTTTAAAGCGGCATTTTATTGCCTTTCCGTTGTAAAAATGAGATATATGTATTAAATTTGTATAATCTAATCAACTTTTACGAATATTTCATTCGTGTAAATTTACAAATGCACAAATATCAATAATTGATTGTGTACTTCGCTATGTAAATATTGATGGCGCGTGTAAACTTTTGGTCTGATTACGTTAGCGAGACATTGTAAACAATCCAACATTAATACGATTTAATCATGTCTGATGTTTAGATATTCAACAGCGGACATGTATTTGTGAGATCAACTAAAATTAACGGCACCTCCATAAATTGTTAACTATGTTTACCAGCCGTTAATTTCTAAAGCTCATTGGAAACTATGTGACAATTAAATGACACACGTAAGGCTTTGTGTAAATTGGCGATAAATCTTTAAAAATTAATCACTAGTTCACCGAAATTGTTTTGGTCTGTAGAGACGAATAAAAACTAATATACATATTTTAATCATTTTATTCTAAAATTTATTGTTTTTTTGCTCACACTATGAACTAGATGACTGATACTGTTAATTTTTTTTTTATCAGAAAGAACATTTCAAGTTCCTGAGTAAAATGAGAAAAATCTGTCGGCTATTTATATAAATTATGATTAAAGAATACTTTCTTGGGGAGTCAGTCTTAAGAACTTGACTGATGTGAATTTAAGACTTAGCATTAATATTCTCTCGTTTTGAAACTGAGGTCTAATTTTGGAAGTATCTTATAATTTTGAACTTTTATCAGATCGCGTGAAAGTAATTCCACTCACCAGCTTTCAAGGCGACATATAACATTGCTCACGAAAATTAAATTATGGCATTACGGAGGAATATGAAAAGGTAGAAAAGTTATAGGATCTTTCTTCTGGCTGTTAACAGTAACTGTTGACGTTTTAACTGTAGTTATTGGTTGATTTCCTTTCTAATGAAATACAGTGTCAGCAAATTTTCTTTGAAATTGGCTGACACTGTATTTACACCTAAAAGACAGTGTACTTCTATATATTAAAACTTGAAACCTGCAACTTATTTGTTAGCTAGATGTACTAAGGCAGCGATTCTCAACCTGTGGGGTGCGCCCCCTTAGGGGGGGCGCGAGCACACTAGAAGGGGGACGCGCGAATATCCAAGAAAAAATATTATTTAAAAAAAATTGATTAACTGACTGAAAGGAAAGCATACATACACATAAAAAACAAAATACATTTCGACATATTTAATAACTCATTAAAGTAAAACTATTTACTTAATCAAAATATACTAAATTAAAAACAAATTTAATAACTACTAGTGACTTCCTTGGGCCTGTCTTGCAGAGAAAAGATATTCGAAGGAAGACTTAATGTTAGAAATAGTCACTCTCAGCTCTTTTTCTATATTTAGCCGAGATCTGTATATTGGCTTCCAAAAGCCACACCAGAAAATCCAGTTTCACATAGCTGAAAATGGTAATAGAATGCGAAATGCACTTGTTTTTAGTGCAGAAAAATCATCCTCTACTCCTTCCCAAAATTCAAATTGGGATTTATTACTAAATTGTCTTTCAGTTTCGCCACTTGTCGTGAAGTCTATGAATTATTCTTCCTCATCAATTGAGAGTCCTTCGGGAGTCTTATGAAATGGATCCCTAATCTACTCGTAACTTGCTATCAGTTTGTCGTCAGCAAGAAAATACTTTTTAAAATTCTTTGTCAGCAGGGCTAAATGATTTTCAGTGGTTACAAAAACAACTTTTACATGTTCTTCATCAGCCTTGTAAGTTTTAATACAATCATCCTCATTTGCAAACATTGTTAGGTTTTTTTGCTTTAAATTTCTAAATTCCTGCTCCACAATTCCTACAATTCCTATTTTCTACAAAAAGCATTACCTTTATCATTCGTATCCAACATAAGTGTATTTGTTCCTTGGAGTTGAAGATTCAAGTTATTTAATTTCTCGAATATGTCGGCCAAGTAGCTCAATTTCATCACAAATAAACCATCGCAAAAATTTTCGACATCCGGTCTGTTTTCTTCTTCTAGGAAAATGAAAATGTCTTCTCTTAATTTATAAACACGTTGCAAAAATTTCCCACGTGATATCTATCTTGCCTCGCAATGAAATAATAACGCTGAATTTACTGAACCCATGTCTTTACAAAGTGCGGAAAGGATTCTCGATTTCAGGGATCTTATTTTTATATAATTTACTACGGTTACAACCGTAGTTAACACAGTATTCAGACCAGGGCTCATTTCTTTCGAAGCCAAATATTCTCTGTGGATCATGCAATGTGTCCATACACTCTGGGGTTAGTTTTTTTTTACAAGTGCTTGTATACCTTGGAATCTTCCGGACGAGCACTATCGGTGCCTATTCCGACGCTAATTTTTCCATTCTATGTTAGCTCGTTCATAAAATCATTTAAAACAGCAAATAATTAAGCGCTGTTGTTTTTAGTTCTGTTGGTATGCAGAAAAGTATTCTTCTACTACTGACTATTATCACAAAATCGAACGTAGGCAATTAAATGAGCATCTTTATTATATTTGTTGCTTCATCAAGCTGTATTAAAAACAATTTGCGACGCAACTTCGAGAAAAGCTGACACTGTACATCTTCAGCTATATCACCAATTGACGAGCAACAGTATCATTTGAAAGAGGTATGGACTGCAATTGTTTTGAAAAATTATCTCCAAACTTAACTTCTACAATCTCAATTGTTGCTGGCAAAATAAGCTCTTCACCATTGGTGTGAGGTTTTTTTACACCTGGCTATTTTATATGAAACTTTGTAAGATACAATTAAAGCTTTTTTATTCACAGACAAAGTTTCTTTAAATAATGATTTTTGCTTTTTATATGATTTTAATTTTAATTCGAAGAATTCTCTGGGTTTGTTGACGTACTCACTATGAAGAGTTACCAAATGTCGTTTAAGTTTATTAGGCTTCATGCTGTCTGCGTCCAACATTTTTGAGCAAATTATACACAGGGGCCTTTCTTCTTGATTTACTTCAGTACTGGTAAACCCAAAATATACGTATTCTTGAGAATATTTTCTTGATTTTATTTTCGGAACCACTCTCGTCTGTTTACTTGTTGATGTTTGACTATCGTCTATAGCTCGCTTACTTTCGCTTAAAAATTTATCCATGAGTCTGCATAAATCTGCAGCCATGAATATTTAATATGTCAAATTGCAATTAACACTAAAACATATATAACACATACAATCGATAGTGATAGAAGGATTGATTCGAATGAGACTGGCTGGAATTGAAACTTGCGTTATCGAACATTTTCATTCTTTATATGAGTAAACATTTGCTCTGCGCATGCTGGAGACAGCATCGGTCGTGTGGATTCCATTCCACAAATATTACTTATTTTTTTCTTTTTTGTTTAGTCATGCTTCGGTTTTATTTATTTTATTATTCGAAAAAATGTATTCCCAATTTCTAAATTTAGCTCACCTCATCTAGGTTAACTTTCAATTACGAATTTTTCTACTTTCATATTCTTTTAACGTTATCTCCCTGTTTGGCTTTCATTTCAAATATAATATTTAAATTTTTCCCTGTTTCATTCGCTTCATCTGTTCAGCACCCGCTTGACAAAATGCCAGATGTGGCGTTTCGCCAACGTTGGCGCGCTTTCATTCTTGTTTTGGCAATTAGTTAAAAATAATTTAAAACAGAATCCAAAATACTCAATATACATTATTGTTGTATACATTTTATTGTAAGTGGGGGGCGCGATGAAAATTATGATCGAAAACTGGGCCACGAATACTGAAAGGTTAAGAAACGCTGTACTAAGGTCCATTTGAGCAATGGGAGATGCTACCCTTATCTTTTATCTTGAAACTTTGACTTTTCTGGATTATAGGAAATCGGAACCCTTCCTTAAAACTTTACAGGGTCAAGGTTTGATCTAAAATATTAACATAGATCAGAATACATACAAGATTGATCAAGGAATTGCATATCGAATCCGCTAATTCTGATTCGGATGTATAGAATCAATCATCTGACCATATCATTTTAAAGCAATTTCAAATCAATATAAAGTCAAGTAAAAAGTAGAAGTTGCAATTGTTTTATATTACATTCTTGATCCGCCAGAATATGAAAAATTATGTTAAGAAAAAAAAAATCTATTCAGATGTATAAAGACCATACAGATTATCCGAACTTAAAAATGCCGCGATAAGTCATTAACTATGTTTACCAGCCATCAGCTGGTTTGTACAACTCCTCAGCCATTGATTGAAATGACGTAACAGACAAATGCCATGACGTCTTGTGCAAATTAAAGTCACGAATGATAAAACGCTAAAAATGAATCATTAGTTCCCATATTTTTTTCTGGTCTGCTGTGATTAATGAAAACCAACACGAAGATTTTGGTCATTATCTACTGGAATTCAATGTATGCTTTTCGAACTGTGAAAAAACATTATTTGATACCATTAATTTTAGATCACGCAGGACCTTACAAATTGTTCGATCAAATGAGGAATAAAGGGAGGAAAAAAAAAAGGCCGAAAGAGAGAAAACGTTAGGTGGTTAAAAGTTTCCGTAAGGGGGAAGAGGAATGAAAATAGTTAAGACGAAAGTGAAAAATAAAAGTGCGGTGGTTGAAAAAAGAAAGCAGAGTGGGAAGGAGCAATTTGCGCCCGGTCGAGTAATAAACGGAATTAGACCTCGAGAAAAATTAATTGGAAAAAGAAGTTGGCGAAGTTGAAGCCGAATAAAAGAAAATTAGAAAATGATGGGAAAAAGGAATTGGTCTTATCTCGCGTTGAGGAATGGGAACCCGACCTTGCCGAGACAAGTTGAGACAAGCGATTAGGAAGAAGGATCTAAACAAGTAAATGCTGGATTCATAGGATGGATGTAACAATAATCTCTAAGAAGTTACTATGTCAACATTTTAGGACGGTCGTGATTTTTCGGGTATGACTTGATGTGTAATTGATCGAAGAAAAATTCTGAAGGAAAGTGGGGTTTTGTATGCTATAAAATATTTTTTTGTTCTTTTCGAGCAGCAATGCTGTTTAGTAAATTTTGAAAGTCTCGAACTTCTTCCTTACTAATGAGTCAGGTTTTTTAATTATATTAATATCCCCTCTACAAACAAAATTAAACGTTTTTGAGATAAAATAATTTATTTTCAACCATTTTTAGATGACGAATGCGATACCTGAACCAATAACTTTAAAATTCTTATGTTACGTCAACGAAGAGATGTTTAATTCCCTGCATTAATTTAAAAATATATTGACCATGAATATAGATCTTCTGTCGAAGTCCTTGAACTTGTATTTCAAATTCTTATGTTACATCAAAGAAGAGACGTTTAATTCCTTATATAAATTTAAAAATGTATTGACCTTGAATACAGATCTTTTGTCTAATCGAATCTTGAACTTGTATTTCTAATTCTTATGTTACATCAACGAAGAGACGTTTAATTCTTTATATAAATTTAGAAATATATTGACCCCGAATATAGATCTTTGGTGGAATCGGATCTTAAACTTGTATTTTTTGGTCTTGAAGCCAAACCTTAACCATACTATACTATAGTATATTGTGATACTTCCACTATTAACAGTATACTATGGATCTTTATGAGGATCAATTGCTTATAAGCAGTTTAGAGGCTACGTCAAAACTTTTCTACCTTTGCTTGAAAGGATTTGCTTATGCCAGCAAGTGCTAAGTTTACAATTCCTTCTTGGTTCTGATTTGTAGAGTCCCTGAACAACTTTTGGGTAGTTTCCTGTCTAACTCTATCATGGCTTCCTGGGTGAATTTATTTATTGATAATAATAGAATACAGTTATGAGTACTCTACAGGCATTTAAATAGATCTTATATCACAAAGGTGCAGACATACCTTAATACTTATTGAAATGTAAATAAGTGGGATCTCGTACCATTTTCTCAGCTTACACTTTACTTTAAAAATATTTCTAAAAAGAGGACTTAATATTTAACACTTGATTTTTAGAATTTTTTTTCTAATTAGATAAATGTAATTTTTTATATATACAACAGATATTAAACTTTCTAAATCTTTACCAGTGGAAATTGCGCAGTATTGAATTGTGTATTTGAAAAATACACAATGCAAAAATAAAAAAAAAATACTTGCAAAATAATATAATTTTTTTTATTCTTGGAGATTACTGCTTTCAGTTTTAACATGTTAATAGCGATCCCAATTATTTTAACAAATCAATAAGAAACTGATTAATTATTCAAATCTTAATTATACTCGATTTATAAATTTTTAAAAATTAATAATTATGATTAATTAAAAAGTTTAAGATCTTATAATTGACTTTTAAATTGATTGGTAAAAGATCAAATCTTTCGAAAATCATGTCGTTTAAAATTCTTTATTATTATTATTAAAAGTGCTCATTATAACCTGGAACTGTTGATCTAAATTTACAAAAAAATACATAATTTTTAACTTTAGAGAAAAATTTTCTGTACATAAAAATATATCGTTAAAGCCACTTGTAATCTTTGTAATCTGAGGAATAAATCTATTAATAATTATTTAATTAATTTTATTATAGAATCGAATCTTTATGATTTTTTTTGCCATTCAAGAAGGAAAATTTTGCATCAATGGTTATAACTTTGTACTCCAATTACATTACTCCACTTAATTAACATTTACTCGCTCACTGGAAATAAGTTTTTTATGAATATTCTTTTTAGAAAGAGTTTTCTGTTGTAAAATTCTAAATTTGAGTAGCATATTTAAATTCTGTGTTAATATTCTCTGCTTACTTAATCAACGGAAAAAATTTAATTATCGTAATGATTTAAAGCAATAATCTTTTAAGCAAATTTTTGACATGTAAGACAACCTGTTATATCTGTGGCATTTAAATTCCTGCCCATTATAAAATCGCAAGTCTTGAGTTCTGAACCTAATGGCATTAGAAAAGGCATTGTTCATAACTTGGCAATGAGCACTTCATTTTATGCCAAGTTCAAGCCGTTGACTTCTCTGCAAGAGCAGAAGAGTATTACATGACTGATTTGTTCTGTGGATATTTATAGTAAGTCTACATTTTTTAAGATTTGCAATTCCGTACGATCAATAATTTCATTCTTAAAAAAATTATTATTTAGATGCTACATAAAATATTATTTTCAACTACTAAAAATCATAATTAAATGTCAGCTTTTCCAATTAATTTTGTTGAACAGAACACAAAACATTTTCAAGTTAGAGATAACTGCAAGTCTTTTTGATACTATTTCAGTAGATTGTGGTTTATTATGAAGGTAAAAAATACATAATTTTTCGTACTATTAAGCATAGTTTGATTAATGTATCCACTATTTTGGGAAGGAATCCACACAAGGAACTAATAAGATAATGAAAACACTATCTCAGATAACATAATCTTATTCTCTTTTCATTATATCAGCTCGACTAACGACACCTTAGTAATCGCAAGGACGATACACAAGTCTGACTTTATACGTGTAAATTGATCTTAAACTAGTGATTCTATGGTGCAGAAGTCACATTTTTATCATTGAGCCATCGCGTTCTCTAAATTTCAGCTTAGATTTCTTCATTAATTATATCAATGACTATTTGAGTCAGAATAATGACTCCGCATTTATATTAGCATCGTTTGATTCATTGACTTTTCATCCAATAATGGTTTATTACTAAATACAAAAATGATGATAGACTTGTAAATTCTCCAGACTTATAATACCACTAAGATAATATAAATCATCAAAGAACATAACAGTCAGTGGTAGGATGACTCCAGATTTAAATAAGCAGTACTTTATCGATTGGGTTTAGCAATCCATATCACGTATTTCCTACTGGTAACTGAATTATTAGACTGTATAAACGACATTAGGCGGGTAATAACATCCAGAATACAGCAGCAATTTCGGTTATCTATAAACATAACTTATAAATCATAGGGATAAATCATAATACATGATATGAAGATAAATATATCATAGTAAATAATTAATTTTATTATAAACATTAAATATCCACTTTAGTATATCATTACAGTTATTCATGGTGAAAGATTATGCCAATTGGATACAAATTATAAGAAATTACCTAATAAAATGTTAAAATAAAAGTTGAAATAAATCTGTTCTAATGCATCTTCACAGTCTAATCATTACAAAGAACTGGTCATGGTGACCAAATTGTTGGTGTTCTTCTGGAAAAGTCTTTACTTTAGTATAGTAAAAGCATGTATTTGTAAAGGGTTTCTGCTTCAAAGGTCTGTTCAAAATTGGTGAGTACGAGCTAAAATAGTTTTCATGTTATTTTAAAATGAGATATTAATTTAACAAAAATAAATTATGAATTAATTAATGAAAGAACTATTGCAATCGATAATTTTACCTTTTTTCAAGTTGATATATATGTTACCGTTAAAGCACAGAAATAACTAGATTAATTAATTAACTAACGTAATCCGTTATAGTGCGGAAAATTGTTTCATTTCTCAAATTACCCTGGTAATCTGCAAATTACCTACCAGGCACTTAGTTAATCTTCACGTTACCTCGTTAAAGTGGAAATAGAATCTTTGCTGGAACAACAGCAATGTTTTTATACGCTTAAATTGTTGTCTATTTTTGATATCTAAAGAATCAAGTTATTACAATCGAACAATCAACAAATCAGATTGATAGAATAAGCCATCAATCAATTGAAAAACTACAATACAAAGAATCGAAATAGTTTAACATATTATTTCAATTAAGAAAATTAATTTATGAACATATGATAAAATGATGCTTACTTAATTATTAGTGCAATTTAAAATCTGTTGACGCTTTTGATTGCAGAGCAATTAAGTTTTACATCAAACATACCTATTTGTGGTACATTTAGATTTGCAATTAAATTTTTTGAAGCCTTACCCTGTACCAAGGAATTACTTTATTGCTGTTTGGCGCAAAGGTATTTCTACAACAGGGCAATCTTCTTTCGTTAAAAATATCTTTGCAAACACTGAATTCATATCTCGCATACAACTTTTGAACCTTAACGATCCAGAAGCAGTTAATGTGCATATTATCTAGTTAAAGTGCGAAACATTCTTGATTATGTACTTTAACGGAACAAATCAATTTATCCGCAGATTGTCTAGGTAATCTCCACATTAACGATTTTCGAGCTTTAACGGTAACATATATAAAACATCTTTAGTTTGTGAATATTGTATTGTGGATGGTAAATTAAGTTCCTTTCTTGTAACATGTAAAAAGAAAAAAAAAATGAAATTTAGAGATCAACCGAAGCAGTCTAAGGTATGATTCTAATAACAATAAAGGAAATTCCTCAGATCAAAGCTAAAAAGAAGTCATTGCGAATAGTTATTCTTCCCCCATTGAGGTGGAATATCGACTTGTCAGCTTCCGGCATTCTTTGGATTACATCCCATCCAGAGATCGACTTAACTGGAATAAGTTTTGATGACTCCTTTTCTTAGGCGAGTGTCTCATTCCTCTCCGATGTAAAATGATCCCACATTTCATCTTTTCCCCTCAAATGACATGATGTAACTTCTGGCTTTTAGGATAGGTCAACGTCTACATTCATTGCCGAAAATTCATGTTGCAGGTTTTATTTCAGTGTAATAACTTAAGTAACTGACTGGAAAGGAACGGAAGGTTTTAAAATGATTTGAGAGCAAGAAACTATTTCTTTTTTCTGTTCGAAAAGTTTATCATTAGCAAATAAGTACTGAATGAGGTCATCGGATCATGGATTTTTATAAACGGATAATCCGAGACTGTGGTTGGCATGGCAGAATAATTTCAAGATAGTTCAGAAAAATGATTTAGAATATTCTGGTACATTTACATGGTTTTGATGTAATGAAGAAGTCGACACAAAGTAATAACAAAATCAGTGCAAGCAGTGTCCCCAAAACTTTCTCGCACATTGCCTGATAAAAGTGTTAAACAAGAGAACTCCATGCATGGCATTGGCGTACAAATTAACCTTTTACGCACATATTAATCGCTTGAATTTATCATTTTTATTGAATCTATCGTGTTAACTTTGGTGATTGATCCTTAATTAATAACATCTGAAAATCGAAATTATGATTTAAATGCGTTTTTCCCAACCTACTGAAAACAAAATTTGACAAAGTGCAGCTGTAGTTACAAAATCCCATTTCAAATTTGATGCATTTAACTAATTGCACTTTGAGTTATATCATTTATATATTTCTATAAGCACAGACTGACAGACGGTCAACTTTTCGTTGGATTTGATTCAAAATTTATTGGGTGTCTACACTATAGATGTTAAATGTGTGTACCGAATCATATCTACTTAGCTCATTTCGTTTTGTAGTTATATTCTTCGAACAGAAGGACAGACATATTTCCTTTGAACGGCTTTTGTGCAAAATGTAATATAAATCTGCAAATTTGGTGTAACGATCGCATACCATATTTCATCATTCTAGCTTTAAGTGTTTTTGAGTTATCATTGTAACAAACAGAAAGAGGGGCATTTTCAAAAAGTGCATTTTCTCAGGAAGAATCTCTAAAATATAAAGATTCGTCAAAATCACGAGTTCGTATTCTTTTACAATTAATATACTTCCACTATACTATGCATACGAAAAAAAATCGGATTGATAAATATTTTTATTTAGCCAGTCAGTTTTTGCTAGCCATGAAAGACAACTGCTGTCCTGCCTAAGAATGCGGAATCTTACTGATTGAATAAGAGTATGATTGCCAGTGTGATACCCTTTTTCATTAAGAAATCACACATACATATTGAAGACATATGTATGTGTGTTCACGCATATATCTTAAGAAGCAATATGTACGGGGTTAGCAAGAAATAAGTTACCCACTTCAGAGGGCTCTAAAATGCGTTCTATTGATCCAAATAAGATACCAATGTGAACTACAGATTATTCAGATGTTGCGCTTTACATTTATTAATTAAAAAAATAGTTCATAAATTCGCCAATAGATGATGCTGTAACACAAATGGCATTTATTTGCTTATATTGAAAATGTGAAACATAATTTGCCTTACAGCGCATATCTATTACCATTTTTCTTTGGATAAAAAGAAGGCGGGTTCTGCACTAACATCAGTTTCTTCTCTGTTCGTAATGCCTACGTTGCAAGAAAAAGCGCCCCTGGTGAAATTGTTCTACCAGAACTATCAAAACTACGTTGCAGCTCTAAAGGAATTTCGTCATTTGAAGCAGACACGAAGAAGTCCAATGTCTCCAGATGCCCTATGCAAGATGATACAGAAATTTGAAAATACTGGGCAACTTGGCATTCTTTCAGGTAGAGGACGAACAACAACAACAAAAATCCCGCCTTCCAGCTTTGAAAATGTTGCGAACGCGGTCATTGAAGCCAGCAGTCAGTCGCCGCATAATAGTGTGAGTTGTACAGTTGTACAAAATCAAGTCTGTGCACCTGTTGCAGGACGGGAACTAAGAGGTCCGTAAAACCTTTGCACTTCAGGTCCTTGCTCGAATGGTGTTTGACACTACTTGGCCATGGAACATTCTGTGGAGTGATGAGGCCCACTTTTACCTCAATGGGCAAGTTAACACCCTCAACTATCGAATTTGGAGAGAGGAAAATCCTCGCGTCATCCAGGAACAATCCTTGCATCCTGAAAAAGTGACAGTATGGTGACGTTTTACAGCTACCTTTATCTACTTTATTTCTTTGAAAAGATAACTTCAAATAGAATCCAAGACTGTTCCGTCACAGAATAATGGTACCATGATATGCTGAGGGATTTTGTAATGCCAATTCTTCTATAGTGTAGATACCTTCAATATATCATTTTCATGCAGGGACAGTGCACCACCTGAAATTGATCGTCGTGTAAAGCGATTGGTTAATACAGCTTTTCTCAGAAGCACGAGTTATCAGCCATCATTTTCCAATATCATAGTCTCCTCACTCGCCGGGCCTTACCCCTTGTGACTTTTGGTTGTGGGGTTATTTGAAGGACAATATCTACCGTCAAAAGCCATCATCTCTACCCTATCTGAAGGGCAACATTCGGCGCCATATTCTTAATAATCCAGTAGACTCACTCCTGCCATCTATAGAAAATATGGTTCTCAGATTAGAGCATATTGTTGAAAATGAAGGACTTATTGAGCAATTTTAATTTTACTTTATTTAACAATTATAAACCATGCTTTATGTGTACTCCGACGACACCTAAAGATAAATTTTTGTACTAATTTTTTTAAAATAAATGTAAAGCACATCGCAATCTGTAGTTCAAATTGTATCTAATTTGGATCATTAGAACGCATTTTAGAGCCCTACGAAATGGGTAACTTATTTCGTGCTAACCCTGTATGTGTGAAAGCCATAATCATGCATTTCTGTTATTGACGTGCTACCAGTAAAATTACAGTTACATTAATGTAGCATAAATTAGTTAAAAGAAACAAAATCGGTTCTTAACAATGGAAAGAAAGTTATTTAATTGCTTCTGGTATATAATCTTCCACGTCATTATTCAAAAGTAATTATGTGATATTTTTTTAATATGTCATTTTAATACACTTGACAAACGTTTAGACATTTTCAAGGTTGTTTTTTTACTAGAATGCAATAAAAAATGTATTTTTACGGCAACTTTTTATCTAAATAGTATTATTAAATATGTGCAAATTGTAAAATCATGAAACAAATTCCTATTCGAGAATATGTGCTAAAAAACATAGCAAGGTATAAAAATGATGAACATGTTTGAGTGCTGCAGTTGATAATATTTGACGTAATATTCAATGTAAATCGTGTCATGAAATTTACTCTCCGAATAGGAATGTTTGATAAACAATATAAGAATCCGTTTTCAGATGATTCCTGAGACTTGACATTAAATAGCCGACACACAACAGCACTTTATCTCATATTTTCATAAGTGCGAATTTATTCCTTATGAAATATTCTACGGATACAAGATAACTGATGGATGACATTCTGTTTCATGTTTGCATCTGTCATTAAACTTCAATCCAAATGAATGTTCGGCTTTCAGATTACTTTAAACGCACCAAGAATATTATAAATGGGCTATAGATATAATTTGTGCAACATATTATTAGAACTTATTTGACGTGCTTCGACTTACTTCCGTACTCACTTAATTCCGTATTCGAATTTCACTTAATTCCGTACATGATTGGTAGTACATTCAAAATGTACTGTAGTGACTTTATTCCTGAAACAGATTTAAAGTCCGTGTTTACTTGAATTATGTTGTTGTAGAAATATTAAATTGCATTACTTTCTAAAGTCATGATATCCTTTCTATAGTAATTTACATATCATGGATGTTTCAAAGTAAAAACTTAATGGTGAACATCCTACATAAAAACGTGAGAATAGAAACAAAACTTTTACATTTGTACAGATTTATTCAATATGGTTAAAAAAATATAGGACGAATTCCAAAAGATATTTGAATGCTGAAATCAACAAAATTCTTCAGTATTGTTTTAAATCAGTTTATTTGTTTTTGATTCTTTACGCTAATTTTTTATGAAAATTAGAATAGAGTCAAAATAATTGGAGATAATTAAAAAAGAAACTGTGTTGAATCAAATTTTTCACAAAGGAGTTTTATTGTTTTACAAATCTAAAAGAAAAATGTTCTTTGCAATTAATATAGTCTTTTTACTAAAAAAGTTTTTAAATTTTTTATTTTTCTCGTCTGGTTCATTAACAATTGAATTAGAAAGAAAATTGACACAAAGATAACCTTAATATGATTCCAGACTTCCAATTAAAAGATTGAAACGGGTGAAAAACGATTACCTTAATAGACGAAGTGATTGCTATTGGTTTTAGAAGCTAAAAGTTCTTGTTTTGTATAATAAAGAAAGAAAATAATTACTCTTGTAAGGATATCTTGGATAATTTCTCAAACATTTTTATAATCTTTGTTCAAACGCACTCCTGTTTCTTTTTTAAATACTCTAAAATTAAAAAAAATAAAACTCATAAAAGGTATGCATAATTTCAGACCATAATCTTTAATTCTTATTCATAATCTTTCTTATTTTTCGAAACAAAAATAATAATGGACTACTAGCATTAATACCAAGAATTTTAACAGCAGATTACCGAAAATATAACTATAAAGACCTTACTTGAAGCATAATCTATAAGAAAATATTATCTAATTACATCAAAATTAATTTAAGGATTTAAAGGAATTAAATTAATTTAAGGATTTACAAATTAAAGTAAAATTTGTCTTCTTATCAAATTTTATTAATTTTTGAGTAAAAAATTTATATTTTGAAAAATGCAATTCACTTTCAGTTTAAAAATGTTATAACTAATTACTGCTAATATTAACTACTCTAATGAATAAGCTCTTATAATATAAATAAAATACAATATTGACATTGCAGAAATTCATGTTTCGAAATTTTAGTTCTTAAAGGAATTTTTAAATCTTAACAAATCCTCACGAAAAAAAAAAAAGAAACTAATATAATTTTATGTTGCATCTTGAGTAATTATCATTTCCTTTAGCTATCACAAAAATTCTGATGGTAGTTCTATTTTTACACCGTAATGCTAATGCAGCCGAAAGGAATGACGGGATTGATCTTTCAAAAAGAAAGATCGTTAATGCAAATTGCTGCATCATTTTTGAAAGTTATAGCTCTTTATGCAGTAAAATACCTCAGTTAACCAGCCTCCAGAGGATTTTCTTTATTTCCGGTCGATAATTAAGATTCGTATCATAAGTTTTATCCGTTCTATCGATAACTTAAAATTTTGCGCTAGGAAAAAAGTGTTCTACCTCTCGTAACTTAATATCTGAGAAACGCGGGAAAAAAATTTGGAACGAAAATCGATGCACCGAAGATAACGTTGTCTTTTTGTGCATTTATGAACAAAGGAAGCTTTCTTTAGTTATCGTTAACTTGCTAGATATAAAGATATTTTCATTGCTTTCCAATGTTTTTTACTTATCACTCGCACCTTTTTAAAAATTGAAATGCTTATTTGTTGCAAGTATAAGACTTTGGAATCTCGTTAGAAGGCTATAAGGGAGAGTGCTAAGAATGATTTTGAATATTTTTCATTAAATATAGTCTTTAGGGGGTAAACTAATCAATTATTTTTATTGGCGTACCTATAGAATAAAAATCGGATGAAGCATGCTTATTGAGAACCTTGTTAGAAAAAATAGCCGTTTAATATAATTAAGATTATCATTTTTTTTTCTTCTTCCCTAAACTCATTTTAATATTTTTGTACCTTTTGGCTTAATATTACGGCAATTTATTTATCTAATCGGATGGAACTAATCTCAAAATTTTGTGCTTTTCATGTGATATTTCTTTGGTTGTTTAATAGAGTTTACGACAAGAAATAATATCGTCTAAACTGATGTAATATGAATACATTGAAACAAAATAATACTACATATTTATTTCATTGTATTGAAACTGTAACAACAGGACAGCAACAAAGAAAATCCGTTAAGGTTTTAATGTCTATTGATAAACTATTAAACTTTGTTTTGCTTTTTTCCCCTTGTATGTGAAGTGTAGAGAAAGTATTGCAATCGTCCAAAATTTGAACTCGAAATTTTGGTGACACTCCACGTTTTAGATCTTTCTGAATTAAAACATTACTGAAAAATGTCAGCCTGTATCTGTCTGTCACAAAGATATTTCAAATACGCTTTGAACTAGATGGCTGAAATTTGGTATATGGTCCTTATGCCAAATTTCTAGATTTCTATCAAAGATTGAGCAAAATCTTGTAAGAAGAGTTAACATGATAACGACAAAACGAAGAGAGCTAGATAATCGAAATCTAGTACAGAGCTTTAACATTTATAATGTAGATATATTTCAAATAATATAATAATGTAGATATATTAAATATATATTTAAAATCCTGATGGTACAGTCTGTTGAACTGTCCCTTCAGAAGTATGCTAATGTGATGACTGAAAAACGCAATGAAACTTAAATATATAAAATTTGGTATGGGGTTTTATGACTACAAGTATAATCCTGTGTCAAATTTTAGTTTTAATTAATCGGGGAAAATGTAGCTAAAGCAAAATACGATTTTCGGGTATTATTAATCGTATACCAGAGATTAATCCCCCCCCCCAAAAAAAAAAAACTAACAAGGATTACACGATAGATAGAGCAAAAATGCTAAATTCATGCCAAAGATTAATATTTCGTAACCACAGTATGACAAAGCCATTCAAGACGTTTAATGGTGCTGAGCGTTTATTAGAAAGCATGCGAGAAACTTTTGGGAAGACTATTCTCGCTGGCTTGATTTTAAATTCCATGCTTATTGTTATACAAAGTATCGAAAATATGGCAGTAAAGGTCGAAGGAAAACTCACATTTAGGTTTTTTTGTTTGTACCCGCTACTAATATACTAGCTGGAAGCATATTTACATAGTTTTAATAGATGCATGAATTCTGTAAATTGAACATATTTTGGCTTCTTGGCAAGATTTTTGGCACAAATTTGGCAACATTTTTGGTAATTTGTTAAAGGATGTGGTGATATATTTGACGACTTTGCTGCGAAATTTGAATATTTTTCTAGAAAATTCAGAAGTTTTTAGAGAGTATACAAAAGTCTTGTAAGCCTTGCAATATTTACTGAAAGAAGAATTATGTTGTGTTTTCGTTAAATGAGAGTGTCATGCGAATGTCAGTATTTCTAGTCCAAAGAACTTAGCCAAGAATTTGAGCCAATTGCCGTATAACGTCTTGAGTTTTCTCCGCACTGTGTGAAAGTTCTAACGCATTAATATTGTAGCTTTTGAAAATTGTATTGTTCCTATATAAGTTTGTTTGATTAACTGTAAATATTCGTAAATAATTTCAGTAAATTCATTTGTTTGTATTGTTTATTCAATCCAATTATAGTTCGAACTTTGGCAATAGCATTAATTTAATCCTTTCAATCTATATTGATTAACTACATCTTATCAATACATATGTTTTAAATTATGCTTGGACATTAATCATAGAGTATTTAGATTGAATAGGTATTCTACTCAAAATGGTTAAATGTGTTAAATTATTGAATTTGGACACTTACTTAACTATTAATTTTGTGATATTTCTAGAAGAGAAAGGACACTTTAGATTCGCAATCATTAAGAATATATAGGGGTCATAAATTTTCTTATGAAATAAAGATTAGCGAAATCGGTATATTGATTGTTGCTGGGGAACTCGGTCCGGATTTTTTTTTTAAATTTAAAGAGCTTATACCACGAAGTAGTATTTTTGAGATCGTTCTCAGAAAAGGAGGCAAGTGGGGAGAAGAAAATTGATGACGTGTTCAGGTCTTATCAATTTTCACATGAAAGAAAAATTGGCGAAATTAGACCAAATGAATGGGAGTTAGGAGATTGGTTCTTTGTTTTTTCGAATTATCTTGAATATATGGATATTGTAATTAAACAATTCTTCTGGTTAAATAACAACATAAATAATTTTACACACTTTTAATTGTTTTATCTGAATAAAATTATCAATATCATTCCTTAATGCAAATTCCGCAAACATTATAGGATTTAAAAATTGTTGGTAAGCATTTTATTGCACATTTTTAATTGATAGAAAGTTTTAACGATCCAAGAGGCAATTACATTTTTAGTTTTTATAGTAATTTTTGAATGTTTTGCGAATGCCCTTGAAATACTCAATATGCCCTAGATGAAACATATGATTTTGTTTAGGTGTATCAAATTTAACATTCCGTTTTGATGTTAAATTGGGCTATGCGACTTGTTCATTTTTTCAAGTTTATCAGATATAACGAGAGTGAGAACTGGATTGATATTTAAAGCTGTGTAACCTGTTGATTTTTTTTTTAACTGTAATCAGACGATGAGGGTGAAAATTGAACTAATATTCAAAATTTCAAAACTAAGTGTGCAGGTAGAAGATAAGTGGATCTTTAGTTTGTCAAAAATATTTTATTAAATCTGAATAATAGGACCCTGTTTAAAAACAAGATTTCTTCATTTTTTTCATTAGTATATATATTACTTTAAGAAACTCAAAATATTATTTATGTATTTTAACCTTTTCTAGGGCCGTGTTAAGTATGCTTCCCACCAAATTTATTAATCTTTGTATGAAATTATGTAGGTTGGCATAAATTCTGACAAATTTTTTGGTAAGTCAAACTTAGATGCTTCAGTTCTTTATCTCAGACAAAATGATATCTTGATTTGTTACTTAATTATTACCAAATTAATTAATCAAATTAAATTAATCTAATAAGTTTAATGATTCCCTTTTCTTATTCTAGTTTCCAGCCTAAAAATATTTTAGCATAATATGACTAGAAAAAAAATGGCTCTTTAAAGTGTTAAAGCATTTTCCCAATTCGATGCATGCGCCCAATTCTAAAAAGTTTAAAAAGGGATATTGGGTCAGGAATTGAGAAAACCCTTGGTAAATTGGAAACAATTATGTTAACGTTTTTAATCCAGTCAATTAGTTAATTTTCCTTTTGTTATTCTAAAATTAGGAAGAAAAACTTTAAAGAACTTGCTATGTGAAATTTTGTAAAATTAAAAATAAAATTGTAAGGATGCCAACAAAATTATCAATGAATAATTGGTTGCTTAAATAATGCGAATGTTCATTAGTTCGGAACAATTACAAAAGCAATGTACTTTTGAGCAAAATTCATAATTAATTATTCAAGATTCATAAATAATTTAAACTACAAACAGAGACACAAACGAATAGATATTCTTCTAAGGAAAATTCTTAAAAGAATTATGTTAACCAATTTTCTTAGAGTGTGCAATTTTTCTTAATTTTAACTTCCAATTCTTTTGAAAACAATTCAGACTGCTTTAAAGCTAAAGGTTAAACTAATGCTGCAAGGAAAGAATTCCCTAGCAAAAAAAATTCATTACGGCGAAATGTTAATAAAAGAGCCTGGCTTGCTTCCAAATTGCCTACTTACTTTCGAAAAGATAGTATCCTGAAGAAAGAAGTTGCTCGAAATTTTAATTCTTGCAAAAAAGATTAGCATAATTAAGAAGAATAAAATGTAGTTGGATTGTATGAAATAAGGAATTTATTTGAAAACTAAAGCTGAATATTTTGTGGAGAAGAAAGTTAATAAAAATGTTTTGTGGTTGATGAGGCAAAATTAGGTAAACATTCAAAAAAATCGAAAAGCTGCTTATCTTTCTTGAATTCGGCCTTCTGTCTCCTTTTGCAGTTGTACCCTGGAGAACAGTTTATGTTTTCACAATTCTTCGTAACTCATATCTAAATCGCCTTAAAGAACAGTGGGGAACTTTTTTAAGTAGGATACAAAGTTTAAAGGAAGAATACTTCAAGCTCTTTTTTATGTATGTATGGCATGTATTTTACAATATCTTTTGCTTTGATATTATAAGTATATTCATGATTGTTTTACTGAAAAGTATTTTATAATTTAAGAATATTCTTTCCTTGAATTGTTTATATTTGCTCATAAAATGATACATTTTATCTTTAAATTCCTTATATAATGAAAAAAAAAAAGAAAGAAATCAAATACTTAGCCTTTAAAAGTATCCTTTCCTCTTGCAGGAATTTTGTGCAATTAGGTGGCAGGATCATTTGCTGAATTCGTTTAAGTTGCTTATTGAGTTTTTAAATAATCATTTTTACAAACATAAGAAGTCTATTTACTAATAAATAACTCAAAATTAATCGCATGCATTTAGCTCGTTGCTTCTAAATTTTATCGTTTGCACATATACACATTCTTTTTTTTTTGATGCATTCTTCCCAAATTTAACACCGATCTATAATTTGAGTATATAGATGATGTTACAAATCTCATGTCTTTTTTATGATCGCTCGTTATAGCCGAACCTATATTCATATAAACAGGATTTCAGATAAATTAAAATGTCAAAATTATTTGAAATCTTGAACGTGGACATTATTGGCTAAAAGAATACTACATTTGGCACGAAAAAGTAAAATAAGTTTGCAATTTTCAATATAAAATAAATTCAAATAATTTTCAAAGTAACTATAATTTTTTTTGATTATTCGAATGAATTCTTTACGCATGTCAACAATTTTTAATTAAAAATAGTTTTGAAACATATTTGAACTAAAATTAAAAAAAAAAAATTCTCATACGAGCATGAATTGGGAATTAATTTATATCTTACATAAAATTTTGTATGTACATTTTTAACAATATATTTCATCGTTATCTATATATATTATCTTTATTATATCTTTCACAAAAATTCATACATCCTTATATTCTTAACTATTTAGAAAAGGGCAAGAAAGATGAAATGTATTTCCTATTTTAAATATTTAAAAGTATTTTATGATTTTTCGAAATACATCAAGTCGATTTTCATTCCTATATGGAATATATAGTTTCATCATAAGTTGAAAAACTTATGATATCTAACGTTGACAATAAT
Source organism: Argiope bruennichi (assembly GCF_947563725.1). Lineage (NCBI taxonomy): Eukaryota > Metazoa > Arthropoda > Arachnida > Araneae > Araneidae > Argiope > Argiope bruennichi. The sequence continues at coordinate 48,464,317 of NC_079151.1, forward strand.
TGTGATATCTCTTTTCAAAGTTACAACTTAAGATATATTTGTTTAGTATGTAAATGCCCTTTTTTAAGCGAAGATTTGATTTTTTAAAATAATTTCGGAATAAAATCGTAAATTTTCCCTTTAAATTATTTGTCTGGCTGATTTACTTGATTGGTTTAGAACCTTTGAAAAACTGTTTTAGGTAATGGTCTGTTGGGGATAGTATTTTTTTTTATTTGTGTGTATGTCATGTGGACAGGATTTTTTTTTATCGTGAGTTTTTTATATGTGTGTTGGGGTTTGAATCTTGTTCTGTTAACTTTTTTTCGAGAGTAATATTTTGAAGCTCAAAGATTTTGGAAATTGATGTTGTATGATATTTGGAAAGAGTGATATGGAATTTAAATATATTCTTAATCATCTGTTGATTATTGATCGTTGAAAAGAACCGGGGTAGAATCGTGTCTCCATAAATTATGAACAAAGGTGATTTGTATACGTAAAATCTTTAGAAGCTCAAAAGTTTCGTCTATATTGTGGTATATATCTTTCGAGAGAATGAGGTTGAAATTGAGACATCCTTGTTTTTTGACTATTTCTAGGACTTTTTAATCAAACCTTAACAAATTAAAAATGGGGTATTAATTTTAAATTATATTTGTTGAGATTGAAGAAGATTGTCCTTTTGAAAGCAGCTATTTTTAATGCACATGTTTAAATTACCCGGGTGGACTTGATAAAAACTTTAAAAGATACATAGTGTTTTTCTGATTAAAAAATAATGTCGATTATCTTTGAAATGATTTATGCTTGCTCAACAATATATTTTTCTTCATTATAAATCACAAATCAGTCCAACAGTTCCAAACCGGTATGAACTTAGAACGCTACCGAAGTTAAAAAAACGTACAGTCATACGTTTCGTACACATCCTTGAATTCTACATTTGATGTAGAGTTTATTTTCTTATCAATATTATTTTCAATTACTTTTTTTCATATTAATTCAGTGACTTACAAAATACAGAAAAAAATATATAATACGTTTGATTTCGTAAATTTATTAACAATGAAAACATGATTGTTAATAAATTTGTGTAATTGATGTGATGCGCATTTAAGTATTAAAATACTTTTTCTCTGTTTTTACAAAATATATCCTTCAGTAAAGAATTTATTTGTAGGAAAATTTATTTCATGCATTGCCTTCGATGTTTGGAGTATTTTTTTTTGTTGGAATGGCTTATATATCAATATATCAAGCAATATTTTATGGAAGGAAATATTATAGCTCAACCTCAATTATATATTTTGGATATAATTTGAAAATTATTGGATTTGGGATTCTCATGATAAATAATTGTTTTAAAGTTTTTGATTTTAAAATAATTCTGAGTAGCTTCCCCAATTGTCATTCCAGTGTATTCTTGCAAATATCAGCGATTTTTGTGTTATCTTTATATTTTAGCAAGAAGTGTGTACCTTAAAACCTTTTACCTTCAAAAATTTGTCTTTAAATTTGATAAGGATCAACCATTTTACTCTCAAAACTAAATACAAAACTTCATTTATTTAACTTTTGGTATTTTTGTCTTAGTGCATTCACAGGAATAAGCATACTGAATTAGTTAAGACACATTAACAGTACAATTGAAATAAACACTAAGGCTATTCTGAGACGTAACTCCTAATTTTTAAGCGCAGTCAGACGGACGAGGACGACAACTGTGCTCTCTCCTCCTGTCAAAACTTCTCATCAGAACAGCAGGAAATATTTGTCTCCAAATATTTCCTGCTGGATTTAGTGTGCACCAGAACTGTATACTCGGCAGTTTTGGGTAGAATCGGAACCCGAACTTGAAACCTTCCCGTTCTGACACCGATACTTTATCACCAGACCATCGCGGCCTTGAATATGTCAAAGGGCAGTCAAAAAGTTCACAAATTTAAATCAAATTCAATAAATTTCTTACCCATACCTTTATTGATAACGTTTATATTAATTTTTCTGTAGCGTTTTAGCATTAGGTTTTCCTACTCCCCCTCCCCCTCCCCAAACAGTCTTCGCTTTGACTAATATTTCTGAAATTTTGACTTAGGCCAATAATTTTAAAGACTATGTACCAAATTTCAGTCATCTAACTTATTTTAATTCAGAGTCATTTATACCCCAACAAACAAAAATAGCTCGAAAAGCGATTTGTTTAGCAAAGATCTAAAATATATATATATATAAAAATCAATGTAATCTTGAAGTCAAATTTAGATGACAATCTGAATACTTCATATACGAACAAATAAAAGCCAATGAACAATTTTACTTTTAAAAAGTATAATAAAAATATTAAACGAATTTTGGACTTTAACTATTCAACGTTCTTCCTAATAAAGACATACTATATTTTGCTCGTTTTTAATGTGAAAGTATTTCGTATCAAAACTATTATAATTATTCATAAATATTCTTCCCCCGATATTTTACTTTTTCTGTAAATCATGAACCTTAAGCCAGAAAATCTCTCATAACCCTTTTATGTATATTAAACGTTATTAAATGAGGAATGCAAAGATGTTAAGCAACATGAAAATCTTAAGCTTGTGGCTTAACGTATATAAAAAGAGCTAGTATTATGAACATTCTTTATGATTTACAGCAAGGAACTTAATACCTTAATTGAGAGAAGGATACTAAGGTCATTATGAGCTTCTTTCAGAATAAGAACAAGATATCTTTGAAATTTAAGTTTTTATGTTCGCAAGCGTAGAATAGTATAGGATGCCAAGAAATATTCTTTGTTAAATATTGCTTCTAACTGTGTAATCTTCATAGGGTAACGAAGGATTATCATCATTTTATCGGTTAAATAGCATAATTCTCTTGAATGGTCACCTTTAATGAACTCCCAAAGGAAAAATTTTGCTTAAACTATGCTTTTTGGCATGAGATAGACTAATTCCTTTATGTTTTTATACTCTCTCTGAATTTTTTTGGCATAAGAACTGTAACGATATAAAAATTTTACTACGGAGATAGGGATGAAGGTTATGTAGTTTTAATTTCGTTAAAATTCGGAAAGAATGTAAATTTATATGATGTTAATTTTGAAATAGCAAAAGTGATCCATTTTTTTTTTTTTTTTCAAAATTTCTGTTATATTGATGCGACAAAGATATTAAAATTTTTTTTCATTCATATTGTCAGAAATTTTAAATTATTTTAATTGTTCTATCTGTTTTATAAAACATAAATTGTTTCAAGCTGAATTACTTTAAATTTAGTGTTTTCGTATTTAAATAGATATAAATTAAGTTTCTATTGCTATAAATTGATATTGTACTTAAGATAATGCAATAATTTTTATTTAGAAAATGACATAAAACGAAATTTATAATTTTTATTTAGAAAATCTTTCTTGCCAAGTATTAAAATAAATAAATGAATAAAAGAAAATGTAAAACTGCCTATTTTTTGCACTTAAGATTTTAAATATTTAATTAGAATTTTATTTATTTTATGTTGTATAATTTTCTGTAACCAGAAAAAAATATATATATATTGGTCTTTACAAAGTCTAGTATTTAAAGTACAAAAAATGGGAATAATTTTTCTTATATATTTAATGTACTATATTGACTTGGAAAAACTATTCTTTTAATTTTAACATATGCGATTTCATTAATTTTATTTTTAATACAGAAAGAACCCTTTTTTTTGTTTTCTCCAACACAGTTGTAGTATCTTAAAAGACATTGTAGAAAATTCTGACACAATATTTTACCATTAATAATTTGCTATGATATAAAGAACAATTTTTAATGTAAAATAAATTCACAATGAATATAAAGTTTTTATTTTTTTATTTTGACTGATATTATATTTTTAAAAACATGGTATTCATATTTGCTAAATTTTGATGAATCGAATAAATTATCTTGAACATTATGCAGATTCTTTCCTCAAGGAAATGAACAGAAAAAATCTTTTCAGTCATATTTAAAATTATTAGCTTAATAAATTTGCTGCATAAGAATTTTCGAAATATCAAGCAAATTCATCCATAAAACACTCCTTCCTTTTATAATAACCATAACTTGGGAAATTTGTTCTTATAACAAAAATAAAATATAAACAATCATTCGCAGTTTTTTAAGTATTTCGATACAAAAGGGTTTTAATGACACAAAATTGTACATATTTTTAAATGTATTAACGGATTAATGAAAAACGGATGAATATTAACTTTTATTATAAAAATAACCAATAAAGTTTTTTTATTTATTGATTTTTATTTTGAGACTTGTTAGGTTTTTCTCAAGAATAAAGCTAAGCATCAAGTTAGCATTATGAATGCAAAATTATTTTTTCTGAAAAGACATTATATAAATATTCTGTAATTGATATTTTCAAAACAGAATGCTTAAAAGTGCACCATTAATCGCAGTCATTAACAGTAATGAGCAGAAATATGCAGTTAGAAATGAATCATTTCCTGCACGAATGGGAATTCAATATTACTTTAACTAAGAATGCAATAAAATTTGATTTCGAATAAATAATTTTAAATTCATTATTAGGGGAAGTAAACGATCAAGACTAAATGGCAGTAGTAATGTAACGTTATTATAATTACTATGATGCACTAAATTTATCCATTATGGAAAAAAATGAAATAAAATTCGATACAATTTTCACGAGCATATCATGTATTTAAGGACTAAACGTTAACAATTTTTCCAATAGGTAAAGATAAACCATTTTATATGCTTATATACCAAAAATGCATTGAAGGCTTTATTTCGAATAAATTATTCAAAATGCATTGTTAGTGGAAGTAAACTATCAAGAACGAATGGCAGCAATGACGTAATACTTCTGTAATGATTATCGTGCTCGCTAATTTTATAACTGGTGGAAAAACTGAAATATTACTGGATGCAATTTTCATGGATACATGACATGCATAAAAGCTATAATGCAATGATTTTATAATAGGTAAAAATACGAAAAAGATCTTTTATATTTTATTTTCTGAGAAAGGCAATAAAACTTTGATTCCGAATAAATGTTTTAAAATTTTTTTAAGTAAACTATCTATTTAAGTAAGCTATTAAGTATTTCTATGTTATCTATCGAATACGGGTGGCAACAGTGGCGTAGAGTTATTTTAATGATCCTTATGATGTATCAGTTTTATTAAGGAGGGATGAAATTTTACTCGATACTGCTTTCAAAAACACCAGGCACTTGAAGTGTTTTAGAGATGTAAGGTTATAACGTATAATAGGTAAATTCCCAAAATATTTTAAATTTTTGACAAACACAGAAAGTTAGAAGGCTATTTTGCTCTTCGATGTTATTTTTGCTCAGTATTTAAAACATGTGTTTATTTTATTCTTGCTTTATCACTATATATTATATCTGTACATGCAATAAATGTTTCGCAATATTGACAATAATATTGTTACTATTGGAAAATGTTTTTGAATATGTATAGATTATACATGTTGATATTTAGTTGCAATTTGTTTTAATTAAGTACCTAAAATATAACAATAAAGGAATGAAGATTTTTGAAGATTGATCTAGGATTTAGTTTTTTAACATATAATAAGTAATATATATGTTTATATAATAAGTTTTTATATAATAAGTTTATTAATTTTTATATCTATAAACTAGTAGAAAAATTCTAAATCTACGTACCAGTATATATCAAAGTAAATTGTGTGTTTAATATAAATCGTAGTATTTAAAATAAACCATGATATTGAATTTATACTTGGAGAGCAGAAATTCAATTGACAAGTGTATATAAAGGAATTTATGTCACATATAATCTCTTATGTAGATAAAAATGTGCATGAAAAGAATAAAAGTTGCTTTTCTGGAATATCAATATCTAAACCAAATAAAATATGAAATGCTAATAGAATAAAAAGCTATTTTAACAGAATTATTAGTTTAACGTCATTAAATAATATTTTCTGAAAAAAATGTTTACTTTAGTTGCAATTAAGTGAAATTCATCAATATAACAATTAAGAGCAGAAAATAGTAGGGCCTTATAAGACTTGAAAAAAAATTTTGGTGATAGAAAAATAATTACAAAATTATCAGTAAAGCATGTATTTATAAGCCTTATCTTCCAAAATAACATTCGACATCAGTTATTTAAAATATATTTCCATTCAAATATTACATATATAAAACAAATACCGAATTTGAAATGCTGAGCTGCATAGATATTCAAAACATTTATATTTGATAATTCTAATTAAAATTTGAAATTGAGAGACTCGTACTGTGCATTTGAAATCATGCAAGAGAAAATTTCATTTTTATGTATACTTTTCAGCAAATGAAGCAAATAGTTACTACCACTGACTTAAATCTCATTAATGTTTTAGAAGAAATGTTTGACTTCCAATTGGCAAAATCTCTTTATAGATATGGTTGTGAACAATGTAAATGTCGCTATTTTAACCCACGTAACCAATTAAAATTCAAACGATGAAATTGAAAAGAAATTTTAAACTCAGATCCCTTGGTTATAGAATTAAGAAATTGTAAATCTAGAATGAAATGTTTTGTTCAAAGTACACAATTTAAATGGATAAAACTCCATTTCAATTGAAAATATATAAACATCTTACTTTGAACAGCTTTTAATCTGCAGTAAAGTATTTGATCCTAACTCACGAATTTCAAATCACTATTGTTGTCAACAAGGCAACATTTACATTTGCAAACAAGATTACAACCAGAATTTTATTCAGAAATAATTTCAGAAATCTAATTGCGCTATATTGTAAGAAGTTGTATTATAATTTAAAGTTGAACATTTTAATAATATAACATTTATTTTTGATAGATATCTTTCTTAGTATAACTCTAAAGAAATTAATATGATATATGTATACTGGTTTGGCAAATAGGGATAAAAGTTGACACTATTATTAATTGCTCCAATTTTTTTGTTGAATTATAAATAAAAATGTAAATTTTATCATTAACAAAAATACATAACATTCTATTATATAAAATGTTTTAATATGCTTTTATATATATTTGTTATATTTTATATATGTTGAAAATATATTTTACTATACTTTAAATATATTTATAAAAACTGTCATTGCAAATAGTGAACATAAATATATTTTTTAGTAAACCAAAAAACTTCGATTTTAGTACTATAACACAGTAAAATGAGTATGCAAATGTACTAAAACTGAAGTTTTGCAAGTAGAACAAAAGATTACTAAATTAAAATGGTTATTCAAAGTACAAATTTAATTTTTAATTTAAAGTTGGCCAAACCTTTTTAAACTGAAAGTTTTTTTGATTAGATTAAAAGTAGCAAAGGTACAAATTTTCATGGTTTTTATCCTCAAAGCAAAGATGAATCATAAAAAAACGAATTAAATTAAAAAAAAAATGAATACACAGAAATTTATTATTATTATTATTATGATTAAAATCGTGAACTTAAATGAAAATATGAATAACTTAACATAGAATCAACTTATATTAAGTTTTCATTTTTTTAAAAATCTTTTTTCACACACATAAAAAAAAGCCACAAGTATCTCTCTTTTCACTTTTCTCCCTATAACCAAGTCATGCCCCTATCCGAAACTAAAAATATCACCGACTTACTCGAGACGCAAAGCAGGAACAGCACCAAGAGCCGGAGCGGGACGCTTTGCACGCTTTCCATGGCACTTCCAAAACAGAACACCCAACTACCTCTCTCGTGCTGTTCGCCCGCTCTCCATCCTCCGCCACCCGTCCCAGGGATCTCCGCGGGAGCTCCATGGATTCACCTGAACAGAAAAACCTAAAGGGAAGCGAGAGTAAAAAAAACACCATCGAGGTAGATGTCGTTCTAGAACAGGGAGAAAAACTCGACCCTCTTTTGTTGGATGTTTCATTGAGATGTTTTTGGAGGGGGAATTTTACCCCCTTTTCCCTCACTTTTCTTTTCTTCAGAGTTTTGTCCTGTCCGAACGATTGAAGTGAAATAAAATAAAAAGAGAATGACGAAATCGAAGTTGCGATGTGGATTTTCCTGGATGATACTTTTTAGGTCGTTGCCATTTGAATTCCGAGTGGAAAAGTGTTTTTGATGGGTTAGAAAAATTTAATTAAATATGTATTAAAAGGCGATGTATCACATTTCTAAAAATGGGTCAGTATCACAACTAGGACTTAAACGTTTATTAAGAAATGTGTATGAAGCTTTTAGAAGTACTTTATGGTGGAAATAAAGCATTATTGTGAGATAAATCGGTTTATTTATTTTTTAGTAAGCTTAAAGAAAGAACGGACGAGAAAGAATTTCATGAAAAAAAGGGTTCTTTTCCAGAGAAAGCGAATTTTTTTTTGTATTGGGTATTTTATGGAATGCTTTATCTAAAGGATTCTTTTTTCTCTCTTTCGAAATTTTATTATGTTCTACCGACCAGATTAAAAACAAAAGAAAAAAAAACAGCGAACTATTTCTTGCTGCTAATTTGAAAAGAAAAAAAAAATATTAACTTTCCCATCGCAAATGTGATTTGTTATCTGGAAACGCAGAGTTCTTGGTTCCACATATTTGATTAAGGGTATTTCAGCAAATCGTTTTTTTTGGAGATTACTTTTAATTGTTATATTTTTCTTTTTCTTGTCTACAAAGCTTTCAAAGAGAAAAAAATAATTGTTTAAAAAAATCGTATCGTGATTGGGATGAATATTCACGCCTTAGACTCTGAGTACAAATAACACATTTTGTCTGTCTGCACAGTTTTATGTCCATCTGTCTGTAAACACAAATCAAAATAATATTTGAGTATTAACTTATTGCGGTGAGGGTATCTTTTAAAGTATCCGACTAGCTTGAAAACATGAATTTTGATGAAAACTCACAATATTTTTAGCTGTTTCAAAAATAAATAAATAAATAAAATAAAATAAAATAAATAGTTACTTTTCTGTCTCAAGTGATAACTTTCTTTTATCTCTATGTCAGCTAAAAACCAAGTTATAGCAAACCATTGACAAGTAAACGATGCTTATTTATAAGCATTTAAAAACTTAAAATTTGTTTTTTTGATGAACAATCATAATTCTACTGCTCGAGTATCATTATATCTCAGAAATAGTCAAGATATCTTAATGAAATTTATAATCAGAGCTCGTTTTGTTACACAGAATGTAAAGAACTGTGAATTTGATGCTGAATGCTCTAGAAGTAGATTTATCATAATTTAACATAAAAATTGTTAAAAAAAATTTCCAAAATTTCTTAGGTAATTTCATATATTGCAAACAAAAATTTATTTTTGAATGTAAGTTTTAGATAATAGTTGGTTACACTCTAAGATATATTACACATGTAATGTTACAAAGAAAAATGAAAAACTGTTAGAATATTTTTCTGTAGAACAATCCTAGTTTTTGTAAATGCTAAACTTTACGTCAATAAATGCTTTTTCTTCAAAAGCTACACATATACAGAAATAATTTCACGTTTATTCATCACTTTATATTTATATTAATAAAAAATATTATACAAACATTAAATATTTCTTTTGAAAACTCCCTTCCGAACCTAGTCGGATACCTTGACATCTCTTATTTAATCTTTTGAGAAGCATTAAACTATCTCATCTATCATATTTGTTGACGAATTTCTGCTCAAAGCATAGGCAGCGGCATTTGCATGCGGAGAAAAACAAAACACGAAATGACGAAATCGGAGTTCAGATGCCATTTTGTTTTTCAAGTTGCTTTTTGGCTCGCTGTTCTTGAATCCGGAATAGAAAAATGCTACAGTTATTTTGGTAAATGGGTAGAGGTACAGAGGGCTGATGTAGGTTGATCACGCTGTTATCTCTACAAGTGAGCGATCGGAGATAGATTGGATACAGATGGTAGGTCTTGGAAGGTGAATGTATCATTGGTTTTGGGGAGATAAAAGAATTTGATTAGTAGAAGGCGCGGTCGCTGGTAAAGAATAGATTCAAATCAATCACAGACGGCCTGGGTGGTTGGATCAAAGGAATTTATCAAAGATGTTGGAACAGATTGGATCAAACGAATAGTTGGATTCGTATTGTGGGAAGAAATGTAATTTGCTGCGGTGATTTGAAACCAACTGTTTTGAAAAATGGGTGCCTCAGAAAATAAATTTTCTTATAGATTATGTATAAGAAAGAGTTTTAATACATGTAAAATTTACTATTCATACGATTAATTTGTTTTTTTAATCCATAATAATTTGTTTTTAATCCATAATAATTAATTTATGTTCTATTTTAATGCGCATGGGACAATTTGAAATTTTAGAATATTTAAATTTTTTTTCCTTTTTTACCAAAAAAATTCAAAAAGTTATCTGTGAATTTTGATGAAATATTTTTACCATGAAATTTCATAAAAATTTCAAAACAATATCTCAAAAATTGGGAAATTTTGGTTTCAACGTCCATTGTAACCTTAACTTTTGTAATTCGACTTCCATATCAAAATAGTAAAATGCTGTTTTTATCTTAAATTGCGTACTTAGATTGTATTTTATTTTACTGATGTTGTAGTTTACAAATTTATTGAGAATTTTTGAATATAAATATATTTTATGTTAAAAAAGCTTTTTCCTTCTAAAATAAAACATATTGTAAGATATAAATGAAAGTAAACCGCAATCCTCAATTGAATTCCAACAGGAAAACATCGAATTGAGAAATGCGGCAAATAAAAAATAGATTTTTATTATTGATCAATGTCAGTAAATATAATTTTCATGTTGAAGGAACTAAATGGTTGAGAAATGCGCCAAATAAAAAAAAACAGATTTTTATTATTGATCAATGTCAGTAAATATAATTTTCATGTTGAAGGAACTAAATGGTTGAGAAATGCGCTAAATAAAAAATAGATTTTTATTATTGATCAATGTCAGTAAATTATAATTTTCATGTTGAAGGAACTAAATGGTTGCAACAATGCAAGAGAAACGAAAAAAGGGAAATGACTTGTATTCTGTTATATATTACCAATTTTTCAAAAAAATTCTGAAAATTTCAAATATAGATTGGTCAAAGTATACTGTCAAATGGGTTTTTTTAACTTTGATCTTAAGTGAAGTATCTGTTAGGAATTAACTAGCAAATTATTTACTATACTTTAGTTTTGAGTTAAACAAATGAGCGTTGAAATTAACGTAGAAATAAAGAAACTTTAATTTTTACAAGAAAGCAAACTTGGTTTAAAAAATTAAGATAATTAAGAAATTATTTATGGAGATACAAAATTCTACCAGTAATAAAGCGATCCATAGTTTATTTCAAGAAATTAAACAGATTTATAAATGCAATATTAATTTTAATTTGTAGCTGACTACGGCCTAAATTTTGAAATAATTTTTGTCTACAAATGAAAGGATTATAATTTCGTTTTGTATATCAAAGACACAATTAATACGCTTAATGTGTTTTGCTTCTTCTGCGAAAATATTGAAGAAGTAAATGTCTCTCCCAATAAATATTTATTTCTAAAGAAGCTGCTAGAATTTAGAATTTTAAAAGAATTTATTCATGAATTTGATTCTTTGTTTGCCATTTTTCATGGCAAATTCAACAAATTATTTGAGCATAATTTCTAATATTAAATTACATTTAAGATGAGAATACCTTTTTTACAAAGAGTTTTGAAAATTACGTATAATTAGCTAAGGGAAGAAATTATCAGTATTAGTACCTCCAAAACAAAGCAGATATATCTAAGGGATCCTTAAAATTTTTTATTCGCCCATTTAGAATATTTCCTGGAGCAAATAACAGTATTAATTACTAGAAAGACGTTTATTATCTACTTTATTTTTGAAACAGAAATTGATTTTATAAATTGTGATGCATTTTTTTCTTTTGCTATATTTATCGAGACAGAAACTTACGAGTGGCCTCTTTAAGGGATTTTCTAATGTATAAAATGAGAGCTCTTTTACACTGAAAAAAATATTTCCTATTTTTAAACTTTTCCCTTTCAGTCAGTAGAATAAATATAAGTATCGATTTAAATTTTATAATTTTGTTTTCTTTTACTTTGGGAAATCACGATGCTAACAACACTACATTGAAAACATTGAATTACAATGGTGGTATTAAGTTTAATAATATGATCATAAATTTAACGATCAAAAGCCCTACAAAATTTTTACATTCTTTGAGCGTATTGAATTTATCTTTACTTTCTGTGAAGTCAAACAAAGAAAGAAAATTTCAAATCCTTTTCAGCCTGTAGAATAAAGGCAAATATCGATATTAATTTTGCAGTTTTATTTTTTTCTCATTCTGGAGATTTTTAACAAAATTATGATTCAAAATATTATATATAAAAACATAATCGTGATAAATATAATATATTTAATGATATTCTCATAAATTTAACGATCGTAATATGATCATGAATTTAATGATAGTTGGCATTATGAAATGTTTGCCTCATTTTGTTGGATTTTGTTTACTTTTTGAAAAGTGTAGGGATACAGAAAGCTTGATATTGATACCTTTTTTTATTTCACTTGATTCAGGAGAAATAAATTAGAAAAAAAATATTGATTAGCCTTAAAAAAATTCGGACGCATCTTATTTAAAGTACTGTCAATCATCCTTCATATGTGTAAAGGATGTTGATAGTGTTTTAAAATTAGCACCTCATAAATAGGTATGGCTGGTTTAAATAAATTTTAGCGATATTATTTTTGAGGTGTTTTAAAAAGGCAACGAAATGATGGGAACGTTTGTAGTTACATTTTTGATAAACTTTAAAAGTCGAAAACTTGAATGAAAGATTCTAAACGGAAAATGCTAAAGAATAAATATTCAAAAATATGTCGAATTGAAAAAAGAAAAAGAAAGAATATAAAAAAAATATGGAAATATCATTTCACACATTTACGGAAAACAAATTTCAAATTTTCTAGGGAATCCAAAATTGTTTAAAAAAAATATTTGTTCACCAAATTTTTGTGAAATATTATTTAAATGGGATTAGAGTCATTAAAATATTTATATTGAAATAAAAGTATATCAGATACATATTTTCTCCATTTTGATTTAATTAATAATTCTATTGACAATTTTCTTTTCTTTAACTAGGTATAAAATTCTAATATTGTTGCATGCAGCTTACAGTGCATTTGATTTAGGGAAGAACTTTTAATTAAATTTTTTTCTTTCTAATCAGTACTTTTTTATCTTAGTCTATAAAATATGACGGCTGTTTTTTAGCAATAGAGATATAAGTACATTGAAAAATGAATTAATATATTTTTATTTTGAAATTCTCCTTTTTGCTTAAATTATTCTTAGATCTCTATAAATATTTTAAATGCATTATTCTTTCAGAGGAAACCGAATTACCTGAATTAGATTATTATTATTTTTTATTCACTAATCGGTAATTTTTAAGGTACAGGTGTCTGAATCGGTTATTTTAGCAAAAAATATAAATCTTTTTAAAGATTTATTTAAGATTAAATTGGATTCTAACCAAAAATTCTCTTTTTAACGCCATTAGTTACACTTGGGTCTGGAGGTAAAAAAAGAAATACAAGTGTCTAGAACATGTGCATATATTACGACAATAAATAAAAGCCGGTAAGATGATTAAAGAGATTAAAGTATGTTGCGAATGTACTTTATAATGAATTAAAAGCCCTGTTTACTTTATTTTCTAGTTGGTATAAATCTTATGCACTTAATCTCATTAAGAAAAGAAGCGAAATAGCATTACTTATAATAATGTTGATTCAGTGCCGCATAATGCGACAATTGCTATCTATATGACTCGTTTTAAAACCAAGAGGGAACATAAACATTTATTAGAATAAAAGTTCAGTCTATATTATATGTTTGATATTATACTTTAAATCTTTGATACCGATATTATCTTTACAATTATGGAAATAACGGACAACGCCATGAGCTTTAAAGTAAGTTCAACGAAGTAATTACTATCCTTTGTTTATTAATAATTATTTCTTTTAGAAAATACGAGAAGTTGATGTGAAACTCCATATGATACTGTATCATAGATTTTCAAATATATTTTGGAGCATTAATTATTTATAAAAAAAGAATATATTAGCTATTGAAACCAGGTCAATTACATAGAATTAATTTCCTATTGGGGGGGGGATTATTAGAATAAATTTAATTTACTGTATTTAAATTAATTCTTAAATAAACTAAACTCGGTGGCCCCATGACAGCCTATGTGTGCCAAGGTCGACAGTGCCCATATCTGCTTTCTTGACCGAGGACCCTGGGGGTGTAAAGCAATGTTCCCGTCAAGGTGGCCAGCCTAAAGCGGAACCCCCAGTGTTTAGTTCCCAAGCATGCTTAGTCCTCAGTTTATAGACCCACTGACGGGATGAAAAGCTGAGTCAACCTTGCCCAGCTCGAGGATCGAACTTCGGACCTGTGCGTTGAGTAAGAGATGAAGGCACGAAGATCTTGAATGATGGGGATTCCGCGTTAGGCTGACCACCTAACTTGGACGTATGCCTTGCACCCCAGGGCCCTCGGTAAAGAAAGCAGATATGGGTGGGCATTGTAGGATTTGGCCCACATGGGCTGTCGTACCACTGAGTTTAATTTTTAATTCTTAAATTAGATTTCATTACTTTGTTTAGAACTCCATAAAATTAAATATAATATAATTGCAAATATTGATATTTTTCACTAACCATCGGAGGGCTGATTGGAAATCCTGTGTTACGATAACAATTATTGTTTGGAAGGGCAAAAAATAATAAAGCTAGTGTTTCTTTTCTCTTAAAAAAGAATACATCTGAATTCCCTGTGTCATAATTTTCATTTGGATAGAATTTCAGTAATTTTAGATAACTTCATCTTTGTTTGTTGATTGATAACACAAAGACACAATTTCTAGGAAAAATTGCAAATTTGATTCAACCAATTATTTTAAACTCATTATGATAAAGGCAAGCAATAAACGTCGTTAATAGTTTCTAGTTTTGCGTAGCTGAAGCAATAAAGGGCAAGGGGAAAAAAAAAGTATAATTGTTGTTTTAATTAACTAGAGACCAATTCACAGAATTATATCCTGTGAATTGGATTGTAATTAGCTATTTGAAATACCAATTCCAGTGTTTGCATATTTAATTGGGTTTCTTTGTAAACATTTATGTCTTATAAAATATATTATTAATATGTAAAATAAGTACCGAAATAAATTGAAGAAATTTAATTGTAAGTAATCAAATATTTATCTTAATAGCATTTTGATTATTTAATTAGAATTGAAATTATTTAATGTTTTGTTTATCTTTTTAATCCAAGAAAGAAAAAAACAATGTAGTGAATAGTAAGACTAGAACTAAATATTTTAAGAAAAGATATAGCAATAAAAAAATCGATTTGAATAAAATTCTAATTTATCTGTCTAAATTTTGTCTTTTTTTAAATATTATTTTCGATGAATAACCATATTATAAAAGCAACACCAATAAAAAAAAACTAGATAAAAAGTACCACAGCATACCATTTGCGATGGGGTTTCATTTGTCAGGAATTTTCTATGAAATAATGAAACAAAATAAAAAAAAATATCATTTTATTCAAAATAACTTGAAAAATGAAGAAAATGTAAGATTTAAGAATATCAACATTACCAGACGATGGAATTTAAAAAAAAAGTATTTTATGATGATCTATTTGTAATAATGCATTTCCATGTTTAATAAAAACCTATAGGAATTTGTAATTACCTGATCAAACAATATATCTAGTATAATTGTTAAAACATTTTAATCATGATTATTTTGCTATTTGAATTATTGATTCGAGTTTCTAAATGTGGGTGTCTTTGTAAACATTTGTATATCTTATAAAATATCTTATTAACATATAAAATTAAGTACCGAAACAAGTTGAATAAGTTTTCTGATTTTCTTTTAAAATGATAGCTTTAATATAAGATAAAAATTATATTAAGTAAATAATGCAGGAAATTTTTATGTATATTTAATGAAATGAAAACATTTCTAAATAGATTACTTTTCATGATATCATTATTTTAGTAGAAATTTCACTTACATAATAGCTAATTTATAACCCACAATTATCGGACATAATACTATAGTATATATTTGAAATTTTTGAAGAATTTAACTTAGGATAATAAATTCAAAACAAGGGCAATAATAGGATATATTTCCTTGGCTCAGTCTTACAATTCATTGAATTATCGAAAAGTTAAAAAAAAAATCAATAATATTGTCGAAGGTTGTGTTATCTGATAGAATTTACTTATAAATACGATATGTATTTATTTGATTTACTCATTCTATTTAATGGATTATGCATTTTCAATCTCTTTACTCTAGATATGATATGTAATAGCTACGAATTTCAGTGAAACATCTTTATAGAATCAAATAGCGAGCCTTATTTATTTCAAAACAGATTAATCTTAAGGGCTCTTATTATTGTACTAGATGCTATCAATACATATTATTTAGAAAGATACTGATGTGGAAGGTTAACTGTCTTATTTATACATTATTAGATGAATTCAATAGAATTGATATTTTATATTAATTATTTTACTTCATTTTAAGAAAAAATAATTCTCTTGTAACAAAGTTGTAAAAGCTTAAAAAAGTATGAAAGTTTCTAGGAATTAATTTTAAATTTTGTTTTTAAATTTTTGTTGAAAGTATACACTTTTTATCTGAACCATTCTTGCTATATTTGTTAAGAATTTCCTATATAAAATAATATTATTTCAGTTTATGCATACTAATTTATTTTCCTAATGAAAGTGATATGTTTCTTAAAGAACAGAAAAATGTTTAATCCTAAATTATTTAAAAAACAAACAAACATAATGCCATTAATACTTTCTAATTCGAATTTTAAAAGTCAGTTGAATAATCATCGTTCATGTCTATGCTCAACGGTAATATTAATACTCATTTTTTAAAACTAGATCATTGTTTGGTTTATTATAGAACATCATTAAGGGAATGCATCACAAAAAAAAGTTCCGATTCTCATTCGTACCTTTATTTGAAGTAAAAGATTATATCTTCTAGAAAAAAAAGCAGGAACTAGAACAGAATTAACGTCCAATTAATAAGAAGAGCATTTAAAATAAAAGAAATGCCAAACACACTTGCATGAAATGCATCCACCGACATACTGTAACAAAGCTGTAAAGTTGTTTCAGAAATTTCTTTCGAGAGAACTTACAAATTTAACAACAATAATAATAAAAAACAAACGTAGCATATGAGATACTTTCATTTATTAAATATACTCCAAAAACAAAAGCAGCTAATAAAACCTAATGCGATGAATGGGTTTAATTAGTATAATTTCTCACTGACTAGACCTTGGATCATGCATTTATGCACGACTTTGCATTATAACTTTACTCATTACCAAACTCTCTTATGTTCATGTTTTGTAGTCACGAATCTAGGAAAAAGTCTATACATTTAAAAAATGAAAAATGAAAAATGTTGAAAATATTTCACTCCATCTAATCCCACTAAAATATAGCTGGCTGAATATATTAAAAAGTTCTACAAGAAGCTTATTTTACATATTTTAAAATTGGTAAAACTTTTAGGAAATTCCTTTTGCTTCCTTAACGCGAAACAAAGCTATCGATTTATTATTAACTTATAGTAACAATAGTCATTTAATGAATTTAAAATC
This sequence comes from Argiope bruennichi, assembly GCF_947563725.1. Lineage (NCBI taxonomy): Eukaryota > Metazoa > Arthropoda > Arachnida > Araneae > Araneidae > Argiope > Argiope bruennichi. The sequence goes on from NC_079151.1 coordinate 48,482,031, forward strand.
TATTTTTGGATTCATTAAATGCGCATATTATTTTTAAAAAAATTAAAAGATTTTATAAAAATCATATCAGGATTATTGTTGTAGAATCTTTTCTTGTTATGAGCTACGTAAATGAATTTCAAATTTGTGTATACTATATGAGAAGTAATTCTAATAGCTTATCAAAAAAAAAATCAAGATGTATATTTTTGAATTGCAGAATACTTTTTCTTATCTGCAAGCTCTAAATATGATTTTCCAAAAAATTTTATGCCAGGAATTTTTGATTGTTTGAGTCCATTTCATAGATGTTGTAATATTATGAAAAATATTTCAAGAAGAAAAATAATCCTGCTATAAAGGTTTTTTTTCCGTTTTTAAAGTAATTAACAAAGCAATGAAAGTATTTTAATATGCACTTTAAAGTGAATCGAATTAAATTTAATTTATATTAAAAATTAATTTGAATTAATTTAAAGAATCCTTGAGAAATAAAACTTTATTTTCTAATGAAATAATACATTATTTCTTTCAAAGTTGGCAGTAAGGCTTGGTGGTCCGGTGGTAAATTTTCGACTTCTGGTTAAAAGCATCCAAGATTCAATTAAAGATCCGTCTATATGATCTTGAATCCGATGTCCTAGCGTCATTCCAGTGGTATGGCCTGGGATTTTAGATCGAATATTATCTCATTTATTACTCAACATATACGAAACGTTCCAAAACAGTCTTTGGCCTTTTTCAAAGTTGGGTATTAATATAACAAAATTAAATAACCTCGAAATTATCTTTGAATAAAATACGATTTTAAGCAAATATTATTAAATTTTATATTTATTTTACATTAAATGTCATATAAGTGTATTTTATTGTGAAAGTTTCAAGCCTGTATTTTATTTTTAAGCAAAAAATAAAGGGAAATATGTTATATAATTAAATTATAGTGCTTTCTATATTGAATTGTTAACCTGTTCAATTGCAAAAATGTATTCTAAGCTGTCATAAGTATGCAAAGAAATTAATTTCATCAATGTTTTGCAAGAAGCAACTTGTTCCTTCAACAAAATACACGGCTACTAGTAATGCCAGATGGAATTTGCATTAATTTAACACGCACGTTACCTCGCCAAGTATTTCCGAACCAAATTAATGACTGAAGTTCCTGAAAATCTAATGATAAACCCGTCAAAAGACAAGCAGAAAATTAATAGTGGAATATGAGTTTTCCTACTTAATTCATCAAAAGCGTGTTCACAAAGAACGGACAAGACAGCGCTTTGTCAACAATAAAACCACTTCGGGAGCAGAAAATCTCTTGAGTAAGAAAGTATTTTTAGAATTATCTCGGAGGAAATTGCCACAAATTAGTCGGAGCTTTTAATAAAGAACATTCCATGCAATATTGGCTGTGAAAGGTCGCAAATTCCAGCACCGAGTTGCTTAGTAATCAATCTTTGCTCTGAGCACTCAGATTCATCTTGAAGAATGTCTTTCTCTGGGAGCCATGTAAAAGCACACTTTTTCCAGGACTCGACGCCTTCGGTTAAGCTCCAGAGGGGAAAAGGGAATTTTCTGGAAAAATTAATTTGAATTAATCCTAATGTATGAGGTCTACGAGAGATAAGAAAACAAAAATTTACGCTGGAAGGAAGCATGCCTTTAATTTTATGCATAGGACCCCAATGAAAATTAGAAATTAGTTTTGGGCTCTAAGCTTATATTGGATTTAAATATCTCGAATATTCTGCAAGTGCAAATGAAAACATACCGAATGCATTAGCACTATTTTGAAAAATCTTGTTAAATAGATTTATAATAATGAACTAATTCTGTAATTGGATTTCCTAAGTGAAAATTGCATTTTGGCAATGTTCTTCATATTTGAGCTGCTGAAAAATAATATTCCAAAGAAGTGACGGGTGTAATTTAAAAATTGATTAGATAATAAAAGTTATTTTATAAAGGGATATATATAAAGAATAATGATTTAAGCATATTAAAGAGTTATAAAATTAACTTGGAAAGGATTTTCTCTCAAAAATGAATGGAATGCATTTGATGAACTGTCGAATTTAGAAATAAACGGATTAGACAATTAAGTGTTTTTAAAAAATAAAGAAATGAAATTTACTATTTTTGAAAGTAAATTTAATTTAATTATGCACTTCAAAGGTATGTGAAATTGCATATCTTTTGTACCTCCACAATATATTAAGCTCTTTAAAGGCATTTACAGAAATTAAAACATTATTCCTCAATTCAAATTAGTCCCTTAACTTTAATAAGGAATTTGAAATCACTAGACTTCGAATTGAAACTGGTAAGAGTTTGACAATAATTATAAAGATTTTTAGAAACACTTTTTGAACTTTTGCAGTTTGAATCTTGATTCAACATTATTTCTGTTGAATTTATATTTACAGACTCCTTTTTTCTGGCCTAAAATATTGTGTTACATGCTAATTCATATATTTAAATTAGATAGCTGAATTAATGCATAAAATATTATCTATTAATTTAGCCAATATATTTAAGCGTTAAATTTAAAAATAAGTTTAAGCTGAGAAATTATGATCTTAATAAAATATAAATTTAAATAGATTTATGATAATGAACTCTGTTTCTTCATACTAAAACTGTAAATTTGATTTTGTTCATATTTGATAAAAAGAAAAAAAATAACATATCGAGGAAAAGATGGACGAAATTTGAAAGCTAATTAGATAATAAAAGTAGTTTGTTATTTTATGCATACATATTTGTTTCTCAAGAATAAAGAACAGGAATAATATGATTAATCGATTGGATAAACTATTGGCCAAATATCTGGACTAAACAGACGAAAAATTTAATCGATAAAAATGACAATTTAATCGTAAAAATTAAGACATTTTGATATGGAATACTGATACCTTATTTAGGTAAACTTCCAATAGGTATATATTAAAAAATATAAATATAATTACTTTTTCAGTGTTTTGAGCATATTTCATAGTCTTGCTGAACCCCTAATGAAGGGAGAGATTCAAGTGAAATAAGAACTGGATGAGGGATCCTTTGCAGTGTAATATTTTACGGACGGCCATCAGGCACAGTGTGTCATGAAAATATCTATACCATTAAGGCAATAGAATTTAAATTTAGAGTTCCATTTTATTACTATATTAATACTTAATCAATTTTTCTTTCTGCTCGAATTTTAAAATTTATTTCAGATTTTTAACTATTTTAACACCCTAATGAAAATGAATGTTATTTGAAGTTAACTTTGGTTAAATTAACCATTAATTAAACGAATTAACCATTTTGTTAAATTAATAATAATTTAATTTAATTTCTTTTAGCTGAATTTGTCAGAAATAAAATTTCGACGAATAAACCTCTAAGATAGGTTTGCTATCATTCAACTCAAAATTAAATATAGAATTCCATTTTATTACTTTTTCTTTTTTTAATTAATTATTTGTTTCTTTGTACTCGAATTTTAAAATTTACTTATGCTTTTTTAAACCATTTTGTTTAGCATTCTAATGAAAATGATTATTAAGTTACCTGAAATCAACTTTAAGTTGCATTTATTAGAAGTAAAAATTCGAACATAAAATCTCTAAGCTATGTTTGTTGTCATTGAATTCCAACAACTTCGAGGTTATTATTAAAAAAAAACAACTTTTTTCTGTAGTTTCTTAAGTCATTTCCAATATTTAATGGTATTTCAGAATTCTCTTAACATTTTTATATATCTCAAATTTATATAACTTAATTTTAGGATTATTTGAATGTTTCTTATTTTCTATTCTAAGCCTTAATTCAAAAGAACCTTAATAGTGCTTGAAATGTAAAGTGTATTATTTAAAATATATATAGGAAATTCAGGTTAAAATTAATTGAAAGAACACCCATATGACCTTCCTCTGACACGAGGAGTGACACCGTAAGTCTCGAGTCTGCATTTCCAGACGAAGGACAACATACTTTGGATACCGTATTGGCGTAAAATCGTACTTTATTGAAATCAGGAATTCACTTAACTGCACCACCTATATTAAATTAAATTTGAAATAAACTATTCATTCGATATGCTTGGAGTACTTATTTCAGACGATATGCTTTGAATATTTATTTCAGAATTCGAATTGGATTTATGTATAAAAGATATTTATAGCAAACTGAATCCTTGGATTAATAATTTTTAATTAGTACATAATATAAGCATTTGCGTTAATTTATTGACTAATAGTTAATTACAAACTCCACTTTTAAATTCTGTTTATTGAATTATATGTGCTATTGTGAAACTTTGAATGTCTAGCTAGTTCATTTGTGGATTATTTGATTTGTTCTATAAAAGTGTAGCTTCATCCACAAAACAAGAATTTAAAATAGTAATTATAATATACACTAACCTATTCTGAAAAGTTAGTTTGCAAAAGTTTGCTTTTTTCAGTTTTTTTCCTCTTCTTCAGTTCTTTAAAGCTTTTAAAATATAGCATTGGTTGTTTGCATTCAAAGTTTTCGTTTATAAATTGTATAAATTATGCTTTTGATTACTTTTTCTTAGTTTTATTCTTATTGAAAAATATATTTTGATAATTATCAGCATCTTTTACTTTCAATTTGTTGATTATTTCATTTTACAAATCAGTCAGTCAGTATTATTATCTTAAGCAATTGCTAGCATATTTTATTTCAAATCTATTTAATATTATATAAAATTAATTATATAATAAAAATATATTGTGTTTTTATACCATTCGTACATATTATTATTATTTGTATAAATATTAAATGAAAAGTTAAAACACTTTGCCGTTGTAATCGAAACGATCTTTTCAACTTAATGAATTCCTAAAAAGGATTTTCTAGATAATGTCAAAAGGGGACAATTCTTTGCATTTTAATGGATTACCATAATTAATTTGGATTAGTTGCACAATCTACTCATTATCTTAATATCAAACTCCAGCGGTAATATATATATTGCATAAATTTTATTTAAAATGTTTAGAAAGGATTCTTTAGGCGTATGCACATATATTATTTTGCATTTTCTTCAAACATTGGTGATGAGAATTTTCTTTTGTACTTGTTTGTTAAATCACAATTCATTATTAATCCCTTATTTTATATTTTGAGCTTTTATTCCCGGTATATTTTAAAAGGACATTGAGTGTATATTGACCAGTATTTCTGTGAGTTCAATAGAAGACAGACATTCGGTTTTGTTTGCACTTTACATATCGATTCATATCTCCTTACAATCGATTCAAAATGTTTATATAATGAAGAATATGAATAACTTGAGTTGAAGGAAACTTCTTTGTGCTGTTGATTTATATAGAAAATGATGCTATTGGCTTCTAAATCAAAATAAAATTCCTTATTATTTAATAAATGCTACTCTTGTATCATAATTTGTAGTCAGCTTTCCATCCAGTGTTTTTTTTTTTTTTCATCTCAGAATGATTAAAATTATTTGCATTTGTAATTCAAGAAGTGCATATGTACCATTTCAGATTTAGTGAGTAAAGACATTTATTTTGAAATAATCAGAAAAATTAAAATATTACTTTTCCAGAATATATTTATCTCTTAATACTCATCAGAATGGAAGCTTATATTATGCTGAAAAAAATTCGAGTAATTCTTTTTGGCAAGATTAATATATATTTATCTTTTTTAAATGTAATTTTACTGTGAATGCAGTGGTCTGGAAAGTAAAAGTATTATGCAGGTGAATGTTTGATTTACAGCATTCGTAGTTTCATGTCTATAAATATGAACTTTTTTAAAGATATTGTATTGATTCAACTCGAGTATGAAAAGCGAAATATTTTAAAGCACATCCATTGATGAATTTGCTGAGTTAGATTAATATATTGAGAACTAACTATACTGTAGATAAGATAGACGAGCAGAATTCGGCCAACCAGCATATATCAAAGCCAACATCTAGTTTTCTACAATTTCAATATGAGAAAGCTTGATTCTGGATGATTTATTATACCCCCGGTTCTCTCACGTTTCACCTTTGTTAGAGTCATTACTTCAGCGCAAGCCCTTTTAACAACAAGGCTGATGATCAGATAACAAACTGCCATGAACCTCTGCAGCAGAATGAAGGGGCATTGCTTAATTTAACTGGTCTGATGTCTCGTATTGACGAGGGCTTTTTGGAAATGGGACTTTTGATTTTGAATTGTGATTGGAACACGGGGACTACATCTGATCTTGCATGTTCACCTCCAGACTTCCACGACACTGTATGAATTTAATGGAAAAAACAGGTTTGCATATACGATTTTTCTCGTGTGTGATAATTCTTCATTTATCATACACAAGATTTCCTTTCCACCTTAAATCGAGTGATTGGAGGAAAAATCCAAGATATTCTTCAATCCATTGCATATTAAAGGGTTTCAGTCCAAATGTATGAAGTCCTACATTTGCTTCTAAAGCCAGTTATTGGTGGAATAAGCTCTTCATTTAATATCAAAGCTAATAAGTGTTGGAAGATATTTGATTATAACGCCAATTGCTGGTAGAATAAGTCCAATATTGATTCTGTCACAATTCATCAGCGGCTATGAAAAAATTTGTATACAATTTTTTTTCTTTTAGTTGCGATTTTCAACTCTATTTAAAAAAAAAATTAAGAAGGGCAATTTATGAAATCCATTATATTAAAAAAATTAAATAGTGGATAGTTAATGGGTATTATTTCATAAAGGAGGAAGAAAATTCTGCATTTTTAATTTTTTGCTCAGTCAGATTTTGCTTATTTTCTTCAAGGGCATAAGGGCTTTTGACGATCGATTTTTAAGACAATAAACCATAAAGGATGGAGCATGTATCAATAAAAGGATCGCTCGTAGGCTCCGCCTTCCTAGTATTCTGATATCTTTACTCCTAAAAGCAGCAGTAAAAGGATAGCTTTTTTCCCTTTACATATTCTAAGAACTATCCGGGAACAAAAGATTTGTATTGCTAATACTATGCAAATAATGGGATGCTACTTCGAATACGAGATACATTTTTGTGTAAATGAATGCAGAAGGGAAATTCAAGCTCTGGTTTTTAAATTCAGAAGCGAAGAATATTTGAAGCTTTTGGGTGAAAAGTGATTCTTTTCATTTTTTCCCTTTTATAAGTTGAGTAAATTTTGGGTATTGCAACTTATGTTATGAACTACTTTAAAGTCATAATATGCTATGTTTAATAATAATTTATTTATAATAAATAATAATTACTCTTTGAAACCAAGCATTATTTTACGAATTTCGTTCGATCCTTTTCATTTTTTCTCTCTTATAAGTTGAGTAATTTTTTGGTACTGTAACTTAAGTTTTGAACTAGTTTGAAGTTTTAATGTTATGTATGCTTAATAATAATCATTTATATTAAACAATAATTAGGTTCTCAATCCAAGCATTATTTTAGGAATTTCAGATTTATTGAGGAAAACAAAATGTAAACTTAGTACTTTTCTAATCAACCCCATGAAAGTTACATTTTTAATTTAATACAAATAATAAGATAGTTAAGCAAGGTTCTGAAAAACAAAATTAACAAAATTAAACAAAACAGGCAATCTTTTTTTTACGTATTATTTACCACATTCTAAATTAGATACCAGACTACGGTTTTAAAATTTATATCCCATTAAAGTTTGTTTTACAACAAAGCAATTTTTATAACACAATGAGTACACAGAATTAAAATCAATAAGGATATTTTGCAAAGTTGCATTATAACGTACTTGTTATGATTTGAAACGAGGAAAATGAAATGCATACTCGGTACTTTTCTAATTAATACCACTGCATTACCTTTTCATTTAGTACAAATATTAAGATAAGTAAGCCTAAAGCAAGGTCGTTGAAAGATGAATTAAAATTAACAAAATTAAATGGAATACGGCAATCACTTTTTTACATATCGCTAGTTATTACAATCTAAACTGGATACTAAACAACTGTTTTAAAATTTATATGCCATTAAATTTAGTTTTATAACAAAGCAATTCATAATGGAATGAAAGAATCTGTACAGAATTCAGTTCATATACACTTAAGAACCCATTAAAGCGAGCTTTCTATAACTAATTAAGATTGGTAAAATAAAGCCTTCGGGCAATTTATTAACCTCATTAACTCATTAAAAATGCAACTGTAAGTAGAAAATAAGTTTTGAGTTATGAATATCCAACATTATTTCCAAGAATCTTTAAAGATGTACATGTTGGATAATAAAATATTAAATTATACGATTCCTCATTCAGCTCGAGGCGATTTCTCTGGAAAAATAATCTAATTACGAAATAAGGTGGAATTTCCTTCTGGTCTTGCTCATTTGCTTAACGAATTTTACCAACTCTGACTTTAACTTTACAATTATGGGGCTATAAATATTAGACGTGGGAGATATAAATGCGATTTGAAATCGATAGTTTGTTACTCTTCGTAGCTTAACTGTGAAAGAAGGTTTAAATTGGCATATTTTGTATCGAATTCTTTGGAAAAAGGATGATTCTTGAAAAATTTGGAACGCTTAAAATGCGATACTTAAAGTAGGGAAGATTTAGCATTTGCATTTAAACAGGGATGGATTTATAGTGGAAGATGATATTAATTATTTAATGAAAACGTAATCTGCATGATTCATCGTAAATGTTCACTTATTTAAGTTTATTTTTTTAATATTTCAAACATTTAGCAGAAATTGTATTAAGAATATTTATGCTTGAATTAAATAGCATTCAAGATAGTTTTCCTTATTTCGGATACTCTTAAATTATAGGTGATAAAAAATTCGGTGCAACTATTGTTTTTATGTTTATAAAATGATTTTATGTTTATAAATTGAATGAACTGATTCTCATCAAAAATGAGACGGTTCAAAAAGAAAATAATATATAATTTAAAGTTTGTTTGCGAAGGGCAATGATTCAATGTTATTTTGCTCACATACATGAATAGGCCTACTGGCGGTCAGCTTAAACAAAGATTTCAACTCAAAATTTGGGGATGCGATGGTAAGGTCTCGGCTTTAGAACCAGAGGTTTTCAGGCTCAAGATCGGATTCCACCGAAGAACCGTCATAGACATCGTGGGTCTGGTGCACGTTAAATCCGTCGGGAACAAACGTCCTCCAGCTGGTGTGATGTGGAACTTTGTGGAGGGGAGCGCCAGCTCAGGTATCACCCTCGTTATCTGATTGCTGCTCAAAATTACGAGGTACGTCCCGAAATAGTCCTAGTGGTTGTTTAAAACTGGAGGTTAATATAACTAAACTACTCAAAATTTGATACTTATCTATAGTTGTAGAGGTACAATCAGTGCCAGATTTGTGTATTAGTTACGCAAGTTATTGTTTAGGGTCTTCAATTTCTTGAAATTTTTCAAAAAAATTGAAATTATCCAAAAAAGTATTTTATATATAAATGGATGAAAAGGCTCCCTATTTCAAATAGAAAAGAGTCCCTTTGTCTAAATCTGACATTCGATAAAACCATATGCAAAATTTTATATTAAGACATAACCTTAGGTTTTTGAATTATTATATTATCATGTGAATGGAAAGGCTGACAGTCATACAAACTTCTCGTAGAAGGATTTGGTTTAAATTTTCATGAAAATCTACAATATTTTTAATAAAGATTACATGCATAGTTTCAAGTAAATATGTTCACAGATAAAACAGACATAAATCCAGTTTTTTTCCAGCCTCAAAAATATATAGAATATAGAAATATTTTCACTCCTTTTTTCGACTGTTCTTTGAATATTTTTCACGCTTATTTTAATGCAAAATAACAATATTTTTTTTAAATATTAAAATATTATTTATCAATATAAATTGTTGAAAAGAAAACTATAAAAACTAAAGAAAGAAGGAAAACTATTTCTTATTTATGTTATTTAGTGTTTCAGGAAATCATCCATAAGTATATACAAATCCAATTGACTCCCTATAATCCTGTTATAATCTTTCAGCTTTATGTACTGCTCCAGTTACAGCTACCACATAAGAAAAAATAAATAACAAATACGAAAAACTTTAACTGAAAGAGCACTTGGTAAAAGCTCGGAAGAAATAAATACCAAGCCGCTTGGACGCATTTAACCTATTCTTGTGTACTATGGGAAATCCTCCGCATAAGTAAATACCCATTCGTTTGGTTTCTTCTAAGACTCATTATGATCTTTCCCCTCCATCTAAAGCGGTCACGTATGAATTTATCTGAAGGGAAAGCCTTTCCCATTATGCGGGAAGTAATGCGTGTACTCCAGCAAATGATGTCTGCGGCTTTCATATCTTACATTGAGGTGATGGCCGAGGGCTCCATAGATTGCCCCGAAGGTGCTCCATATTTTGTGCCAAGGGATCGATAAGTGAATGCTGGATGGCAGAAAGAAGTTGCGGTATAAATTCGCACTTCATCACTCGCCCGAAGATGAGCCGTGTCCATTTGTTTGGGGAATCGGACATTGGGTGGACATTAAGTATGTAATCAAGACGAATTATTGGACGCTTCGGGGCAAGCGGGACTGAGTTACGGTGGGTTTTGTTTGCTTGCTTTTTTATTGAGTTCCGTTGTGATTAAAAAAGGTGAAAGGCCATATCGAGGCAGTTGTACAAATGGGAATGAAGTATAAATGAAGTATTTTGTGCGCATCATCACCCTTCAAATATAAAAGAAGTATGAGTTTTGGATAAATTACTACAAAACACAAAGTTTCTGGTAGACAGTAATGAACTTGCAATTAATACAGGATTAATAAGTTTCTACAAAACACAAAATTTCTGGTAGACAGTATGAACTTACAATTGATACAAGATTAATAAATTGCTACAGAGCACTAGTTTCTGGTAGACAGTAATGAACTTGCAATTAATACCGGATTAATAAATTGCTACAAAACACAAGTTTCTGGTAAACAGTATGAACTTACAATTGATACAAGATTAATAAATTGCTACAGAGCACTAGTTTCTGGTAGACAGTAATGAACTTGCAATTAATACCGGATTAATAAATTGCTACAAAACACAAGTTTCTGGTAAACAGTATGAACTTACAATTGATACAAGATTAATAAATTGCTACAGAGCACTAGTTTCTAGTAGACAGTAATGAACTTGCAATTAATACCGGATTAATAAATTGCTACAAAACACAAGTTTCTGGTAAACAGTATGAACTTACAATTGATACAAGATTAATAAATTGCTACAGAGCACTAGTTTCTGGTAGACAGTAATGAACTTGCAATTAATACCGGATTAATAAATTGCTACAAAACACAAGTTTCTGGTAAACAGTATGAACTTACAATTGATACAAGATTAATAAATTGCTACAGAGCACTAGTTTCTGGTAGACAGTAATGAACTTGCAATTAATACTGGATTAATAAATTGCTACAAAACACAAGTTTCTGGTAAACAGTATGAACTTACAATTGATACAAGATTAATAAATTGCTACAGAGCACTAGTTTCTAGTAGACAGTAATGAACTTGCAATTAATACCGGATTAATAAATTGCTACAAAACACAAGTTTCTGGTAAACAGTATGAACTTACAATTGATACAAGATTAATAAATTGCTACAGAGCACTAGTTTCTGGTAGACAGTAATGAACTTGCAATTAATACCGGATTAATAAATTGCTACAAAACACAAGTTTCTGGTAAACAGTATGAACTTACAATTGATACAAGATTAATAAATTGCTACAGAGCACTAGTTTCTGGTAGACAGTAATGAACTTGCAATTAATACCGGATTAATAAATTGCTACAAAACACAAGTTTCTGGTAGACAGTATGAACTTACAATTGATACAAGATTAATAAATTGCTACAGAGCACTAGTTTCTGGTAGACAGTAATGAACTTGCAATTAATACCGGATTAATAAATTGCTACAAAACACAAGTTTCTGGTAAACAGTATGAACTTACAATTGATACAAGATTAATAAATTGCTACAGAGCACTAGTTTCTAGTAGACAGTAATGAACTTGCAGTTAATACAGGATTAAAATATTCGTAGAAAAACTTACTTTTGTTGTCAAATCTACAGTTAACTTAAAATTAATATGAATAATTACAGAACTTTAAGGCCGTTTTCTAAAAATACCGATTTAATGCAATTCCGCAATTTCTACAGAGTTAAGAATTCAATAAAATTACACAATTTAATAGGCACGAAGGATGTAATGAATTATTAACATTTCAGAAAAGTCTTAAATTTATGAAATGCAGGTAATAAGATTTAATTAAAGCCGCTAATGAATATAAAGAAAAATTTAATGAATTTAAACAAAAGCTAAAATGTATGTTGGGTATAACGTAAAAGATGTAATTTATAGAGGATTCTCTTTGATAAAGAAAAATTGAATGGGAGAAAGAAGGCGAATTAAGATAAATTTTTGGTACATCGTTTATTCTAATTAAGATGAGTAAAGGCGATTTAATTAAGTATTGCATTTCCCTAATATTTATATTCGGTAATGTTGTTATGAGGGTGTTTATCAAGCTGCTAGTAGATTTACCCGGGGTTAAAAGTTAATTGTGACTCAGTCCTGGTAATAAATTAAAAAAAGCAATACATCATTCGTATTTGAGTTATAGTAAATTCCAAATAAAATTAAGATGAATGATTTAATCAGGTATGATATTTTCTAAAAATATGAGGACAACCAAATATCAATATTTGAATTACATCCTCTTAATAGCATGACATGCTGTTAAGAGAATCTTTCATAGCACGAAATGCTTTAAAAGAGCATCGTCATCTCTATAAAAATAAGCAAGTATGATTTCATGCAATTTCGGGAAAAATTGCATGTTTGAATTTCACGTTTAAGCATGTTAATATAGTTAGCAGATTTTTGCAGACGAATTGCGGCTTTAACCCACAAAGGAAATTTAAATTTTAAATGATTTATAATATGCTTGGCAAACTCGCTGATTCTATGCAAAATCAGAAAATTTCCGTGCATAATGTCCATTAACAGAGTATCTACGAAAATTTCATTGGCAGTAATAACCTTTCAGCAGAAGATTAAGGGAATTTGTCACATTAAAAGAATTTGTCATATTAAAGCTACTATTTTCAGATAATTCATAATTTTCGATTTTCGATTGATTTTTAGGGTAGCATGCATATTTTCTGAATTAATATCAAAATATGTGAAATTAATCTGCTGTAAAAGTAATCTTGAAGAAAATTTTGCCCGAACATGTAAAATTTTATTCAGAAAACAATGAATAGATTCTAATTGCAGTAATTTTAATACAAATTTAATTTGTATGCAGTGTCTAATACGGTGCTTATTTTAAGAATGTTATATAACTCAGGTCTTTTCATAATAAATATAAAAGCAGTACCTTTATGTTAATGACACCTAATATTTCTTTGATTGTGAGAAAAAATAATTTCCATAAAAATTTTAATTTGTAAATATTAAAGTAATAATAATTAATCCCAAATAAAATGGAAGATATCAATAAAAATCATTAACTAAAATTTATGTTGTGACAATACAAACAGATGATTTTAGTATTTTATCGATTAATTTTTTTAAAATTATTGTTTTCAGTGAAGAATTAAATGAAATAGGAAATTTTTTCCTCTCAATTTGCATTTAAAATAAAGAATTGAATATCTCACATAAAAGCCATATCTTAGCTCTATTTCTTAAACTTATAAAAATTTATTTAACGTTTATTAATAATCAGTTACTTATAAATTTTATTTAACAAATTATAAAAATTATTTATAAACTTATAAAAATTTATTTATAAGTTTATAAATTTTTTTTTCTATTCCTTTAATTTCTTAAAACAAGAAGCTGCAAAATTTTGCTTCACTTATTGAAATGAAATTAACCCGTTTGCTTCGTTTTGTGACTCTTTATAAAAGTAAGATTTGTTAGAATCAAAAATATTTTGAACGCTTCATTTGTTATCTGTTTGGAAAGAAAAATATCAAAATTCAGGTTCTTCGATGGTAATTCCTAAAGAGCCCTTCGGCCCATCTAATCATCTGGTAATTCTGAATCGCATGACTGTTGAGGATAGTAAAAATAGCTTAATAAAATATACAAAATAAACTCTATTATGAAGTCTTACTCTATTTTGCTTATGAAAAAAGAAATTTTCAAGATTTCAATTATAATTATGAAGAAAAAAAAATGATTGAAAATTTTCTACAGCGCAAATCATTGAATTTGAGATATTAAAATAGGTACGTGGTTACTTCTTACATACTAAAGGCTTATAAAGAAAGAAATTTTCAAAATTCCAATTATAATTTAATTAATGATTAATCAAATCCGACACTCGCTAAGAAGTCTCGCTATCAGTTCAATCATGAATCAAATCACTCGTTTATTTCGCCTACAATAAAACTACCCGCCGATTCCTATTCTCGCACTCGATATCAATAAAATCAGTGCGTACAGTCTCCCTGAAACTTTCTCGTATACTCTTCAATAAAGATCTTATTGCTCTTTTTCCGCATAAAATTGTGGAATTATGATAAGGCTGCAGATATTTTGCATGACATTAGTGAACGGTAGTTACGAAATAGAGAGTTTTGGCGTGAATATAGCAGTTTTGTTGAATCTATCGAGAAAATATGTGTTTGGGGCATCTTTCCTTAGCGGTCGATTGACACCAAAATTGCCATAAAACTGCAGCTGTAATCTCAAGATAATGTAATGAATTTTACTGACTTAAGCCATTGCGTTTAAGTGCATGCAAAAATATAAACCGACAGATGATCAACTGTTTGAGTTTTGTTCATGATTATCTATATTTCAGATGATACATTTCCATATGAAATTTTATATACTTAGCTCTTTGTATTTTGTAGTTATTGAATTCACCTTACTCGTACAGTTAGCCAGATATATTTCTTGATAATCGATTTCGTTCAAAATTTAATAGAAATCTAAACATGGACTCGTAATTCTGTATACCAAATTGCATTCGTCTAGATCAAAATGTTTTTGAGTAATCGTGTTCATAAACTGACAGACAGACTAATGCCAAAGATGTTACCTTTTTTCTGACTGAGGAAGTTCTGAAACAAAATCTCAAGTTCGAATTTTTGTTGATTACAGTACTTTCTCTACATTTCGCTGTATGAGTAAATACTCGAATTTCAATTAAAATTTAGGCATATTAGATTTGAATAACCCCTAATAAAATATTATGTATAATATATTTTATATATAAATAAAATATTCGATGCGTTATTTGCAAATTTTTTATTAGTCACACCCATTACTTTCAGGTGTGCAAGAAATTTTCGAACGCTCAATGAATATGAACTTACCTTTCTTTATAAGAGATCATTAGATGCAATGCATGTTTTTCGTTTAAAAAATCCCACACATTTTACTTAGTAATTAATAATAAAAGTACCACACGAATTCTAAAATTTCTTTCTTTAAAAATGAATAAAAATATCAAAAAATTTAAGTAGAAAAATATAAATCTTAAAAATTGGAATGCGTGAGCTGAAAATGTCTTGAATTAGAATTAAAAGGGAGTTTTCTCTAATGAGAATTTAATGTTTCTTTTCCGACTTTACCAGAAGCATGTTTTTCAGGATTCATTGGTTTTAAAACCTTTTTTATTTGCAAAAAAATTTGCTTTGGAAAATGCAAAAAACATTGCTTAAACGTTTTTTTTTTCAGTTTCTTTTGCAGAAAGAAATGCTATAATGTATAAATGTCCCGATAATGTTTCATTTTTTAGCATGGTGTTTTTTTTTATTGTATATTTTTAACCTTTTGCAATTTATTGCAAAATATATATAAAAAATTATAAAACATACATGAATGAAGAATAATTTGAAATTAATTTTTAAGAAAAAAAAAAAGAAGGAAGAATTTTTTTCCTTAATAATTTCTGTAGTTGTGGCAAAGCCAAGGATTTAAATACATTTTATTTCAAATGTTTTATATAAAATTGAAGTTATTGTAGAAAAAAATATTAAAAATCAGTATGATAATATTAATACAAATCAAATAGTATAAATGTATATCGAAACAAGGCTTAGCTTGTCAAATTCGAGAATTTTCAAGAATAATTTATAAAATTGAATAAATTTAAAAATTGATAGTGAAACATTTATAAAGGAATTTTAATTATTAATTGGAAAAATTTACGAAGGATTAATAATTGTTAATTGGAATTTTTTTAAAAGATTTATAAAATTGGTAAAAGTGTGAGAACAATGTTTTAAAAATTAGGTTGATATAAAATACGACTTAAAATAATGCTTAAAATGTGTTAAAGACAGAGAATCACTTCTTTCAATTAAAATAAAATTAATTTATACTTTTACAGTTCAATATTTACCATATATTTATATATAAAAAGATTCTAATAATAAACTTGAACACAGAAGGGAGGTCATAGATTTACTTCATCCTGTACTAAGTAATGAAAAAAAAAAATCAACTAAACTTTTCATTTTACAATAAGAAGGTAATCATTCTCAAATTGAAATATGGAAAATTTTATCGACTCCAATCTTCAATCCTGTTTAATTTATGGGTCCTAATCGGAAATCCATCGCAGCGATAACTGCAATGAAGCTTAACACACAGTGAAATTTCTCACATTATATGCACTTTAATTAACGAAAGTGCTTAGTTGATTACTAATGCTTATTGAATTCTTCAAGGTTTTTATTTTTATCCAACATAATTGAAAAATGATGTTTGAAGATTAGCAATTATAGAGAACAATTTTCTCTGCAAATAAGATAGTCTTTTTCTTTCAAACCTAAGTTACTCTGTTAAAGAAAACGGCTATGTCGAACGCTGAATATCTTTAAAATATTAAGTTTTATTACAAGTATTTAGAAATCTACTGAACTTTAAAGTATGAACACAATTTTTTTTCTGTCTCTCTCTCTCTCTCTCTAATCTTTCTCTCTATATATATAGAAACATATTTTAGCAGTTGCAAGAATCTTTTGCATAATTTACCTACAAAGAATAAATGGTAAGAAATACGTCAGTCTACATCGCGATACAAGAGCAGAAGATACCAATATTTTTCCCTTCAGTGATTTTACTATGAGATCTTGATAGATTTCTTTGGCTTGTAAACTGAGTAATTTTTAACTTGAAAACTTAGTCATTCTTGTAATGTCTTGACTTGTAAGCTAAGGAAAAATAGATTTAGGTATCTTTAAAAGTATGCTGTAACCATAGATTTTTATTCCTTCTTAAGAAGCGTGAGAAAAGGCTGATACCAATACTTTTATAGAGAGTGTGCGAAATTAATTAAATAAAAAGTGGGAATTGAGTTAGGTGTAAGAGAGCATTTTAGAATGAAGTTAATACGGGCTAAATTGAGATAAAGATTAGGAAATTAATTAAGATTTAAATTCGATTAAGAGATGTCATTACATTTATATATATAATAGGTTTGGAAACTATAGTGCCATCAGAAGTCAATTCAGGGGATATAATGCCGGACTATTTAAAATTTTACTTTTACTTTTTGCAATCATGTAATTTAGAACTTCATCCAACAAATCCTTCTGAGGGGAATTTTTTTGAATAAGCTTTTTAAAGCTTTATTTCTTTGTGATGTCTTGTATTAAAATTATCTGCAAAGGTCACAAAGCAGATATTGGATAAAGGTCATCATCACTATTCCTCTAAAAGCTTTAGTTTTAATTTTATTTTTCATCAGAATTTCATAAAAGATCAGCATTTTCTTTCCTTTGACTGCTAATACCAGTAAAATCAAAAAGATATGAACTATAATTGTCCAACCGTTGTAAAGTATATTGAAGATATTTTTTTAAAACCTCATTGATATTAATTTAAATTTTTTGGGCAGCTATATTCAACATAATGAAATTTTTTTTGTACCGGATTATGAGTGTAATTCTTGAGAATTCTATCAAAATTGCATTTCTATTATTGTCTTGCTCGAAATATGTGACGTTTCTTGTTCCTGAAAAATATGTGTATATAAGAAGCAGAAATGGACTATTAAGATACCTGTGCTGTGATAAAAAGAAAATGAATAAAAATGGCAGATTACTTAGAAGTGATTTCTTTGTTTATGGCATTATAGGATTTTCGAGTAATAAAGGATTAATGCAAAATAGATCGATCTCCGGATGGAGTATAACAATGATAATATATCTTTATAATAATTTTGAAATGACTAGTCAACAAAAGCTGTAACTTTTGAGCTTTGCAAATACCACCTTATTAAATTGGATTATCCTTTTGTAACTATCCTATTATATAAATGTCGAGTTTTGATTAATCATAATTTAATATGCTGCTGAAAATTTAAATAGAAATTTCTTTACATTGTTATTATTATTATTATTTATAAATGACATAAATCTTGCTCAATGCAATTCTCTTCGAAAACTATTCTCTCTTTATAGGTACTACCGACAATTATGATTATTTTTCGATATATACTTACTTAAAAAATAATACATCATGCAGCATGGCTAAATTGAAATTGGATAGAAATTGCTTTAAAAGTTATAGCTAATAAAGGCAAAATCCCACGTATTCATCTTAGGATTAGGTGATATTTCATTCAATACTTTCTATTCAGCAATTCAAGCATCTATTCACTTGCTTAATCCCCCCTAAATGTTCCATAGTAATGCATGCTCTGAGGGCAGATGTGCAATTAGACGGTGATGTGATGCAAGTCGGTATCTTCTATTACACATTCATGCAACTGCTGGCTCATTATTGCCAGATGCATCATAATGAAGATGCTTGTTTACCATTTCGAAGTTATTAAAAGGGCATATGTTTCCCATAAAAGGAGAAAGGTACAAAGGTTAGTTATTGCCTGTGATTTTCAGGTAGTCTTATTTATCATATACAGTTATTATATTGTTTTGGAAATGGGAACGATTATGACCTTGAAAGCAGAGAACTATCCGTACTTGCCATCAATATGTAACACAAGTATTTTTGGATAATTGTCTTGTTTGAAGTGATTTATTCGGATCTTTTAATGCACAGTACTAATGCATTTAATATAAAATGTAAGGGTACTTAATGCTTTTTTCGCATAATGTGATTAATGTCTTAGATTTGTCGAAAAGAAAAGAAAATCGTTCTGGAGAGCAAAACGCTTTATTTATGATGATTTGATAATACTGGAAAATACTTCGAGAATACTGGATAATAATATTTGGAGAGCAAAAAGCTTTGTTATGATGATTTGATAACACTGGAGAATAATTCTTGGTGAGCAAAAGGCTTTATGATGATTTGATAATACTGGAGAATAATATTTGAAGAGCAAAAAGCTTTGTTTTGATGATATGGTAATAATAGAGAATACTTGGAGAGAAAAGCTTTATTATGATGATTTGATAATACTAGATAAGCGGATCGGATAATTTTACTAGGCAAATTTGTTTTCTTGATGTGATGGTGTCAGCTAATTCGAAAATTTCTAAAAGTATCTGATTTTAAAAATAAGTCGTTAGTATGATATTTTATGTATTTTAAAAATAAAAGAATTTGCATAGCAAATTACAACCTATCAAAAGAGTATCCAGGCACTTGTTATTGTTTGTAATCTATAAAAATTAAATTCAAACTAAATATGTCATTCGATTTAGAGGAAAGTTCCCTTTAAAAATATCTAATATTTTCGCATGTCTCAAATTTTGCGAATGCAAAATTTGAGTATTTTTCCTTAATTTTTTTTGTGTATTTTAATTGATTTCGTGTAATAATAAATCCCCAAATATATAATTCTAGACAAATCGGTTCAAAATAACAGGATATATACGTGTAACATCATATAGAAACTGTTTTAATGTACGCAAATGTAGCAAACAGGTCCTTGTATTAATATTTTATAAATATTATAAAAATGATTGAAAATTTCCTACAGGGCAAATCGTTTGATCAAGAGAGATTAAAATTGGTATGTGGGGTTTCTTGAGCAATAAATACTTATAAAGAAAGAAATTGTCAAAATATAATTCAATTAATAATGTCATTTGATATAATTTTATTATAATATAATTAATAATCCATCAAAATTTTATTTTTTCTTCAAAACATTCGGAGAATATTATTGATCAAAAACCATTTTCCCGCCACTTTGAAATAAAAATAAAACTATGCCTTTTATTTCCATACAAATTTTTCTCTAATTTTTTTTTAAATATAAAAGATTTTTTTTATATATTTTACAACTATGAATTTCGTTGTTTTAGTTACTGGATTTATTCTCATGCGCATTACATTTTCCGGAATTTTTTTTCTTGTTAATTAATTAAAAGAAAATTCTAAAAATTAAAGTGAAATCTCAAATCTAAAACTTTAACACTTTATGATGTTCTGAACCAGGGGTTCTTTTAATTTTTAATGCAAAAGATACCGTATGAGCTGAATCAGATATAAGCAGATTTAGCAGTAGGATCACTAATTTTCTTCCCTGAAATTTTTATAAGATGATGTTTAAAAGCATACAAAAGACGGCAATCAAACACTACAATATTTTCATACTTTCCATGCATTTTGTATGAAGGTATTTAAATTTCCAGCAGCCTGTAATAACGGAGCAAATTTATTCCCCTTCATGGTGTTGTTTTCAGAAATGTGAAGAAAGAGAGATAATATAATGATAACGCACACGCACGATATGTTACTATCCAAAAAAAAAATTTCAGTTGCATTATTTATGTGGTAGATGCCTAAATAAAGGTATATTTCCTTAAAGGTCACGAATATGTAGAGACATTCAAGAAATCTTTTTAATTATCGACGCAAAAAGAAAAGACAATTTTAGTTTTATAGGTTTAAATATAAAAGTTCAAAATGGTGTATATTATATATCGTATAGATAAATATTCATCTGCTAGGCAAAAATTAATTTTCCACTAAGAAGATGTTTCGTGCTGGCACTTTGTTGTTACAATGATAACTAATAAATCAACAAATTTAAACAAAATTCGCCTTTTGGGCATTAAAAAATTAAACTTATCTTGTAGTACAATTGTATTAATAAGCTAATTGTAATATATTAAAATTAGTACAATTGTGCTGTAAGATATTAAAATTAGTACAATTGAGCTATAAGATATTAAAATTAGTACAATTGAGCTATAAGATATTAAAATTAGTACAATTGAGCTATAAGATATTAAAATTAGTACAATTGAGCTATAAGATATTAAAATTAGTACAATTGAGCTATCAGATATTAAAATTAGTACAATTGAGCTATCAGATATTAAAATTAGTACAATTGAGCTATCAGATATTAAAATTAGTACAATTGAGCTATCAGATATTAAAATTAGTACAATTGAGCTATCAGATATTAAAATTAGCACAATTGTGCTATAAAATACTAAAATTAGCACAATTGTGCTATAAGATACTAAAATTAGCACAATTGTGCTATAAGATACTCAAATTAGCACAATTGTGCTATAAGATACTCAAATTAGCACAATTGTGCTATAAGATACTCAAATTAGCACAATTGTGCTATAAGATACTCAAATTAGCACAATTGTGCTATAAGATACTCAAATTAGCACAATTGTGCTATAAGATACTCAAATTAGCACAATTGTGCTATAAGATACTCAAATTAGCACAATTGTGCTATAAGATACTCAAATTAGTACAATTGTGCTATAAGGTACTAAAATTAGTACAATTGTGCTATATCTTAGAGCACAATTGTACTAATTGTAATATTTTATAAAATAAATAATTTTGGTATATGCAAAGAGAAATTCTGAATTGTCTCTTTTTAATAAAGAGAACCATGTTTGTAAATATAAATTAAACAGAAGAAATATATAGCTTCGATATATAAAGGAATATATGAACTGAAATTGAACATTTTTTGATCTTCCTTAAATTATTTCAGATTTTTTAGAACGTTAACTGATACAAAAATAATGGTTTACGTTATTCATTTACAGAAATGGGGGGGGGTCAATAAGATGCCTCTAAATTGTTTTTTGAATGTTTGCTAACTTTTGAATGCTAAAATAAGAAAAGGTAAAAAAATAGGATAAGATGATAAGATTTCGTTTGATTCAAATAATCATTCTATAAAATACTATGACAACGTATTTCGATGTTATAACCTGTTTATAAAAAGAAGCAAGAAAAACCTCAGTATAATATTTTAAAAATGTATTGTGCTTTACAACATTCTTTCCAAAATTAACTTCCTTTTAAATAAAACTAAAATTAAATGTTCTTTATTGGAAAATATTTATACCTTATTTTTATCATTTAAAATAATCTAACAGAAATATTTTATTTTTTAAGAAATATAAGGAATTGGCTATAAATGGAAAATAATATATATGAATAATGAAATCGGTTGTTCGAAAAAGCTTTTGAAATATATCATATTTCACTTTCTTTTCATTTATTTTATTAGAGTTAAGGAATTATTCACCTGAACAAAGCTAATAATTTTGTTGTGATTGTGATTCAAACAAACTTGTTCTTTTATTTTTTTTATTTTTTATACAATTCGGATTCTGAAAAAAGCAAATGATAATTAGAATCGTTTTAATTATAAATTTATTTAAATAGTAGGTAGAATCCAATCATTTCCGATCGGAATTATTTATAAAGCGACAAAAGAATTCAAAATAAAGGCAAATATTGATAGGAAATATTTTAAAACAGAAGAGAATGAACCAACAAAGATAGGAGAGAATTATTTTCAATTTTATTGTATCATTTCCCTGAATAAAACATATACTGTCAACTACGTGTGGTCAAAAATGTCCGTACTTATCTTTTTTCAATCACACATTTCTATTTGTAAACATAAATATTCTTTATTTCTGTACTAAACAATATTTCTTTTATTTGGAATGAATTTCAAATTAAAATCTTTAAATCTATCACTATGAGGTGGCATTACAAGTACGAAAAAAACTTTTATTGTTCGATTAAGTGAATTTAAATTCTCAGAATATATAAATAGTAACTATCATCCAAAACAAGCTGGTGTATAAAATTTCCTAAGTCTTGCAGAATGCATTTGAACAATCAATTATAAAATTCCCTCTTATGAGTGTAAAATTAGATAAATAATAAAAGGGTTCAAAGCTTATTTAAAAATATGTACTTTTATAAACATTTTTAATTATTTTTATCAATTTGGGACAACTGGATTTTGAATTTGTAACTTTAGTGTCTTTCATTAATAATTCGAAATTATTGCCCCATAATACACTAATATTTTCCTAATTTTAAAGGAAAATATGCGGAAATGGTTTTCTCAAGCTTTTTTGAATACTCAGTTATATGAGTTATCTTTCTACCATTTTCATAAAATTTTATAATCAATCAAATTTTCAGAATCTCCTACATTAGAATAAAGGATTTCAAAGTATAGTAAAGAGAGCCGGTACTTGTGTGTTAACCTTCTTCACATGTACGCAAAGTACAGATTGACAGATAGTCAATCCTTTGATGAATTTTGTTACTAATTTGATAGGAATATACATTTTAGATGCTTAAGTTGTGTACCAAATTTTATATAATTATCTGTTTACGTTTTCTAATTAGCATGTTCAATTGCGTTCGGACATCTGAACTTCCTATGAATGCATATTATTCACATTTTGATAGAAACCTACAACGTTTGTGTTAAGTCCGTATACCAAATTTCATCTATCTGTCCCAAAGCATTTTTGAATTATCGTTTCAGAGATAAATGGAAAGAAAAACAAACAATTACTAAAATGCATTTTTCGAAATCAGGAAATTCTAAACAGTTGAATTTCAATCTCGAATTCAAACTTTTTGACTACTATAGTGTTTTCTCTCTTGGCATACGGGGCCGCGGTAGCCTGGTCGTAAGGTCTCGGCTTCAGAACCGGAGGGTTTCAGGTTCGAGACCCGATTCCACCGAAGAACCGTCGTGTAAGCGTGTCTGGTGCACGTTAAATGCCCTGACGAAACGTCCTCCCGCTGGTGTGACGTGGTATGGAGAGGGGGGTGCCAGCTCAGGTGTCGTCCTCTGGCCGCGGTTCAAAATTACGAGGTCCGTCCCAAAATAGCTCTAGTGTTGCTTTAAAACGAGACGTTAATATAAATAAACAAAGCTAAACTCTTCGCATACGAGAAAAAAAGAGAAAAAGTTAAATTGCGGATTAAGAATAACTCTATTGAAGGATATCTGTTTAATTTTAAATATTTTTTTTATCAAACTTCCTTAAAGTTAACAAAAATTATAATTTAATTGGAGACATAGGCTTAATGTGATAACGATAATGTAAGAAATATTGTTGATGTATTCACTGTATAAAAATGCAATCCGCGTGTAAATCATCGTGATAACTAAATATGAGCAATATATTATATTTGAATCTAAATAGCAACTCGCGTGTTAAGAATAAATTTGTATTGTAAATCTCTCTTCAGCAGCCTTAAAGCAAACATATTCATTTATCCTTTTGGAAATATATTATCTCCTTTGAAACATTTGATTCTTATTTACAAATTTTGATTAAAAATATATTTCAATTTTTATTCTTATAATTGCCTGTATTTTTCGTTTATTGTGTCGATTTTTAAATAGCTAGATGGATGGACATTGACGAAAAAAGCTTAAAAATTGACTAAGATTCATGATTTTGATTGAAAGACCACGTACCAAATTTTATCCATCTAGCTCATTTCTTTTTTGTGTAAATCAAGTTCTCATTCACAAGAGCAAATATGACTTCTCAGCTTATTCCAAAAAAACATTATTTTATTGAACTTATATATGTTTGAAAGATGGGAATTCATCTAAATTTCGGTGCCGAAACATTCGGAAGTTATGATAATTCTCCAATGTGTATGATAAAAAAAATGTGGAAAAATAATATCTGGGAACTAAATGTAATATAATATTATTTGCAATATTATCTATAAATAACTGCTGGACGAAAATATTTTAAATGTCCAATATTTTCCCTTTTTATATTCCTTCTATAATAGTCATCATACTACTCAATATTAATAAAGAATGTACCTGCTAAATGTACCACTTACCTGCTAAAGAATGTACCTGCCAAATGTACCATTTACCTGCTAAAGAATGTATCCTGCCAAATGTACCATTTACCTGCTAAAGAATGTATCCCGCCAAATGTACCATTTACCTGCTAAAGAATGTATCCCGCCAAATGTACCATTTACCTGCTAAAGAATGTATCCTGCCAAATGTACCATTCTTATTAATGATAAAGAATGTACCTGCGTTTGGCACTCTACAGGCAAGATTGTCTCACTTTTAACTACCAAATTGCATGCAAATATTCTCTGGAATTTGGGAATGAACATCTTGAGAGCATGTTAAAATTTTTTCATTACTTAAAAGTGAAGACAGATTTTTGCTTTTTTTACGCAATTAAATCCAAACATACTCCTGAGAGAAGTTTATTTTTATAGGTCTTAAAATTTAAAAAAATATATCAATTTAGTGATAAGAATCTTTTTCTTGAATTTTAGCAATGTTTACATTTTTTTCTATAATTCTTATCAAAAATTTAACCGTGCAATTTTCTTAACTTTTGAAAAGTAAAGAAGAAATATTTTTATTATTTGCTTTACAGTTTACACAGAGAATCAGAATGAAATCTCATTATCACGAAGACAGTGTACAATTTAAAATAAAATACCCTGAGTTTTCAGATTTTAATGAACGCTCTTCAATTTCTTTGCACTTCTCACTATTAGGAAAGACCATGTTCATAATTATCAGAACAGACATTAGGTAATTTCTGCAGCATGTTTTTAATGCCTTTTAAAATATGATGCTTAAAATAATTTGTTGAAGGAATCATTAACATAAAGTTATCCTTTAAAGTTTAATTATACATAATCTCTATTTTCAATTAAATAAGCTGGTCGCCAAAGGTGGTTAGTATTTAATACCACAAAGTGGGATATGTTATAAAATATTATTCACTAATGATAAATTTTATGATTAAGTTTATTTCACATAGCTAGTAGTACTAAGTAACATCATCCTAAAGAAGTTATAAAAACCAACATGTATTTAGAAATACAGACAATTTCAAAATTTTTCATTTGAAAAGTTTTTGAAACAAACATTGCTTATTTTAATTTACTCTACTTGAATTTTCATAAGCATTTATAAAATATCAATACAAATTACTCATTCTCGTGAGAATTTAATTCAAATCATTTGTGTTAAAAATATTTTATGATTTATATATTGATTGAAGCAAAATATTTATAATTCTATCTATTTATAGTTATTTATCTCGATTTAATTTTTATTTTCCACTCGAAAAGATTTGCCCTATTCCTTTCTAATTTAAACGATTCTGCTTCCTTTTCTCATACTTGAACGTTTTAGTTACAGCATGATTTATTCTTTTTAAGATTTTATTTATATTGCTAAGCTTTAAATTATTAAGATTTATTCCTGGAAATATTTTGAAGGAAGAGTAACTTAAAAAATAAAGAAGAAAGCATGCTACAGGGAGCGAAATTCGAACTATGTAATTAAGATATCCCAATCTGCTTTGCTGAATTTGTTTTTGGTTGTGTAACAGCACTTAATGTAATTGGTATTGGGAATGCGAAAACCCTTAAGGATTGTTTTAAAATGTTCCATGCACTTAAATATTTTTTGATATTTAAGAATTAATTTAAGATATTTAGCTTTTAGACTAAATTGTGGATTCATTTCAAATAATAGGAGAATTTAAATAAATAGTTTTCTCGAAGTAATCAGGAAATAATATAATGTTATTTTAATAGAATGAAAGTTTTAATATACATATCCTTTTCACTGGTAATATATAATTCAAATTTAAAAGAAATAATAATCGATACAAAAAAAAAATTCTAATGAAAAAATGAAATTTATCCCAATTCTCTTGCGAGAAGAAGAGAAGAATCTTTATTTACTTTAATTATCTTACTTACTTTATTTATCTTTATTTACTTTAATTATTTAACTTTAATTACTTTACAGTTCAAACTATTTGCTAAGTTTAAACGTCCACCATAGTTATTTGGCTTCAAAGCTTGTATTAATTGTTACTAGTATGGACTCATGTGTAAATATATTCTTAAAACATTCCACATTGTTCTCTTTGGCAACTGAAGTTCAAGACTTGTTTTCTGAACAAATTTCTTAGGACTATACAGATTAAATGCTCTTGCGCGGTCAACATCTTATACAGACTACATCCGGTCCAGCCAGATCTGGTTGCCTATACCAGCAGCAGACATTTTTGTCACATAGGGAATCCAATTAAACTTTAAACGAGATGCAGTTTGGACTGAAATTGCATATTTACTCTTAAAAAAATTGTAGAGAATAAAATGTTTTACTCTCAAGAGTCGTCGCTTTTCGTAAGTGGCACCTAGGTGAGAAAATAACAATGCAGTATTCCTTTGTTGCACATGCGCTGGATGAGAATACTATTTATCTAATTAACTTATCTAAAACTCTTTGTGTTACAGCTTAATTTTGATTTTTAACCAATACACTACAACGCTTAAAGTTGATGCTATTAAAATTTGTAATTTGTACATTCATTTAAGAATACCTGGAAATATAAAAAATAGTTCAAAAACTACCTTCAAATCAAAATAATTGTCCTTTTAATAGTACCAATTTCGGAGATGTACATTTTTTTCTATTTTTAAATATTTTTAATTTTACTATTAATAATATACTTCCTTGATGCAGCATTATTTCATAATGGCTAAAATATTTCATACTGGATTTTGTTTCAATGTTAGATAGAAAATAAGGCTTGTTGGAATCTTCCTTGTAGAGTAGGTTTCTATTTAAAGTTTTCTTAACTGAAAGTTTTAATTTCACAAGAGCACAATAATGAAATTTTTCTAAAATGTGTCGATTTTTAAGCGCGACTTTTTTTATTGTAATATAATTGAGTATTTAAAACCATATTATGATTTTTATAATTGTAAAATTCTTTCTGATTGAAGTGCTCTAAAGTTTTTGTTGAATCAGAAAAATATGTATTGAATAATCCTCTGTTGAATTTTGTAAATTTAAAACACATTCTGCAGCTCATTGAAAACATTCTATTCTGAACAGTTTTTCTACTTTCTATTCATATGCTTTTCAGGATCATATTTAATCTTAGCCAAGAAGCTATTTTATTAGTGGAAATTTAATAACTTTAGTTTCAAATTAAAGTTCAAATTTTAGATGAGGACATAAAATTAAGGGGATGGATTGCAGTCAACAGAATGTTATAAGGCTTCTTAAATTAACCTATTTACATGTCTATTAAAATTTAATGCGTAGACGTATTGTGCCGAGGAAAATATTAAGGACAAGTTGTATGAAATATTTAATTGAAATTTTTAATAGCCATTCATTCTGGCGAACTTGCTAATCTCGAAACACGACATAACAGAGGTAACTATTAACAGAACAATATACAGAAATAAACAGTCATCACAAAAGGCTAAACTATTCCATTTTTTTATACATTTACAAAACATATCAAAGAAAGAACAAACTATTCCCATTTGGAGTTCTTTCAAGTCGCTAAATATATGTTTTCCCAATTTTTCACTCTGATAAACTGGTAAACGTGAGGACTTTAAAACGAATAACAAGACTTAATTTCAACCATTCATTTATTCGAAATTCTTCTTCGAACCCTTCTTCTGTCGGGAACGAAACAGAAAATCAAATTTATTCGTCTGCCCAGAATTTCTTTTACAAGTTGTGTCGGAGACACGTCATCGAAGTATATTTAAACTTCGATGGCGTAACGTGGGTGTGATGAAGAGCAAAACGCTCTACGCGTAGGTTCTACAGCAAATTTTCTAAGGCTTCAGGCAGTAGCGAAGAATAAAAATGGTTTCCGTGATTCTGAGTAAGAAATTTTCTGCAGGAAATGATTGCAGTAAACTCTCTGATTGATCTCGCTCGGATTCGCAATTCTTCAACAGGTTGATGGATTTTTGCGAAATATTCTCAAAATATTTTTAGAAACGTTGTTTAGTTTGCGACAGAGAAGTATCTGAAGTTGCTTTTAAAGTAAAAAATGTTTTTAAGAGTTATCTATTAAGATCTGTTATATTTTTATTGCGGGAATTTCATTTTTAGAAATTGCTTGCGGAATCGTTTTCTTTTGTTTTGTTTTGTTTTGTATGTGTGAAAAGAATAAATTTTAATAAAGAAAACATATAGAATAATTTTTAAAGAATAAAATAAAAAAAAAGAATTTTAATGAATAAAAATAATAAAGAAATAAATTATAATTTTTAAAGAATAAGAAGAAAAAAATAAATAATAATTTTTAAAGAATTAAAATTAAAATAATAAAAAATAAAAAGGAATAAAGAAAGATAAAGAATAAATTTAAATAAGGAAGAAAATAAAGAATAATATAGAAAATAAAATAAGAAGGAAAAATAAGAATAAAGTCCAGACGAATATTCAAATCTAAGGGTGATACAAAATTAAATGTATAAATTGTAAAGAGACGTAAAAAATGAAACAAACAAAATCAAAGTTAAGCTGAAAAAAATCGTTTGAAGTTCTAACTTCTTGAAGTAGAGGAAATTGTTCATTCAAATTAAGATAGAAAAAGTGCTGCCTTTGAATCATCTGCACATATTCAAGGTGTACAAAACTATCCCATGAAAAATGGGATTCCCAGGTTAAAAATGTATCCCATCGCATAAAATGTAAAATATTTCGTGACTGAATTTTAAAATTGGAAAAAATAAATGAAATAAGTCTTTTTCCTGTTTTTTTTCACTTTATAAGATGTGATAAGAATGAGTTATTAACACAAGAATATTGAAATCTGCAGATTGAATCAAAATAGAATGTATAAACTGTTAAAGGGAAGTTGGAAACACAATAGCAAATCAAATGTAAATAGAAAAATAAGATTTGAAATACTAATTGCATTTGGCAAAAGGATGCAATCCATACTAATTTAAATGGAAGAAAGCGCTCTCTTCTATTTAAATATTATTGAAATTCATATAGCATCATAACATGAAATTCATATAAATATTCAATTTAGCATCATTAATATTTAGGTATTTCAAAACTTATGGTATAATTAAGTTTTGAAATGCCTGTATATTAAGGATGCTAAAATGAATATGCAATGCTTAAAAATATTTTCCGCCATATAAAATGTTGCATATTTCATGAATAAATTTTAAAAGGGGTATAATTTTTTGTCTCATTAATACTTCATTTAATATAATCTAAAAACTGCCAAAAAAATTTTTTTTTTATTTGGGATCAAACACACAAGCTGGATGCAAATGAGCACATCATTTTTCAATAGTCAAAAAGTCGCCAAAAATATTAATTTTGATTTTTGAATTCTTGTGTAAGTGCGATGAAATTGGCAATCAGAAGTGACCTTAACATTCTTGTAAGCTGATAAAATGTTTTTTTTTTTCGTGATTTTCTGCATTTTTTTACATACATTATTTACTAACAACATTAATTGTTTCTTTTTTTGTGATTTTTTTTTACCTTAGAATCAATTTCATTCTACCTGCGTTGTTTGGGGCTCGGGAACTGGATAAGAATGTATACTCCAGATTGTATTGTCTAAAAAAATTATTATTTCAATGAAAGGGTTAATACTTATTAATAATCATAATTGCATGTTTAAAAAAAAAGATTGAACTTTTACCTTTATTTAAGGCTGAATATTTATTGATGATGTTTATGTCATAGAATTAAATTGAAAACAATTACAATAATTGAAATGTATATGCCTAGCTTCCAACTTTGACGAATTTCTATTTTAAAGTTTTGCAGAAAAAATAGCCTAGAAATTATTTCTTTATCAAAAGTTATTTGCATTCCGTCGTCAGTTTTAAAGAACGTTCCTATTTATCTGTTATTGGTTAAGATGAAGAAAATAAATATGAAATGTAAAATAAAATGAAAAAAAATGAGGTAAAAGCATATAAGCACTTTTATGTTTAGTCATTTATTATAGAAATACTATGAGCTAAAAGACAAATATTAAATTGTACTAATTTCTTTGAAAATTAGCGCCATGGAAGAATTTAAGGTACATCAGAATTTTACACATTTCTGCGTCAGAAGCGAAAAATACTGAATTATTGAAACTATAAGCACTGAATTTACGAACTGTCGGAAACACAAAAGAATTTTAAAGTTTATTATTTCTATTTAAAAAAAAGTTTTGACGAACAAAGGAAAACAAATCCTTTCCCAAGAGAAAAAAATATTATCCAGAATGTTTGGATCTCAAGATCTGGGGACGAATTTGAAAATGAAATTACAAAACGAAAGCGGGCTTTGTTATGACAGTGACAGAGTTTGGGTTTTCTTTTTCTTTCTTTCTTTTGAGGGGCGTAAGAGGATATTATTTCTGATGCAAGAACAAATATTGTATGTACAAGATCATTTTTACAAAGATAGATGTACTTACAAAAAATCTACTGTATGTTTTCTGATAATATTGAGGGTGGGGGGGGGTAGAACATATGGCGTTTGCCAATATTAAGGAGTTTTGTGTTTGAAAAGTTATTTCTGACATTATGTTTTTTATTTTATAAAATAAGTTATAGTAGAAGCTAAAAAACTCAGAAATAACAGCTTTGGATTTTTAAGAAGACGTCATTTTCATTTTAAAACAAGTATTTCAAAAAGTTGATGCTTGACTTTTGATAAATTTCAAATAAACAATTTTTTTACAATATATCTTTAATAATCAAAAATATATGAATTTCCATCGATCTACATATTTGCCATTTCCATTTTTGAAGAATGACCTTGAATTTTCTAGAAAAAAAAAGGTCGTGAAGTGCTTTTATACATCTTCAGTGAGTATTTTTTTCTTTTTATACTATTCTACAAAGATCTAAACATGTGATAATCAGATGGTGCTAAATCGAGAGAATACGGTGGGTTTTGAAGTGTAGAATTTCCCATTTTAACCCCTGTAGTTTTCCCAGCATTTATTGCGTAATATGCAATTTGACATTTTTGTGTATGAAGATTACACTCTATCTGTTTGTCAGTACCAATTGTTTTCCTTGAATGGCTGAGTCGAATAAAATATTTGTCAGAGATGATCCAACTTTTTAAACATGATCTGCACTTTCATCTGCTTTTCATCATAGCCATAGCTATCTGTTACCACACGATGAGAAAAAGTATCTTTACTGCAACATGTAAGAAGAGAATGATCATATTTTTGCGACTTAGTTTATTATTTTCAGTCGAGATATTCGGTACCAGGCATCAAGCTTGGAAACTTTAACAATCTTTTTTTTAATGTTGATATGCTCTCGAATTATCAATATACATCTCCACAATTATCCCCTTATTTATTTCTATGGTATTCTGCCGCAAAAGATATTGCAGTGTTATCAACAATGTCGGAAGGAAATTTGGGAATTCATTGCTCTAGCTATCTGTAAAATCACCTCTTCGAAATCGAAAAAATAATTTTGTTCACAATTTGCGGAACAGAAACACGGTCTAAATAAATAGTCCTGTGCAGTTTTCCAACAATCGTGTCTTTTTGAATTTCATAAATCTTTAAGTCGAAAAGGAATTTTTCTTTGCCAATTTTTAAAAATTGATCATACTGAAAAATACACCTATTTCACCAATATTCAACGTTTCAGGAAGAAGAAAAAAAATTATCTTTAAAATGCCATGAAATACAGCCAAAAGTAGAAGAATTAGAAAGTATAATCTTGCATCATCTATGATAATCGGCCAAAACCTAATATATATAATATATAACCTATTTGAGCTGTTACATACCCGAATAAAAGAAGCTTTAGAAATTTCATAATTTCGCTTTTTTCTATTCCGGGAGGGATAATTTGTACAAGATACGATCATAAAGGATGCGTCAGTCTAAATAGAGACACAAGAGCAAAAGAGACCAAATTGTTCTCTTCAGTGGTTTTACTATGAGATTTTGGTAGGGATTTCTTTGACGTGTGTCACTTTAGGATAAGGAATCTTAGGTATCTTTAAAAGAATTCTGTAAATATTAAGGATTTTTCTCCTTTCACTCTGAACGTGAGGAAATGTTGAAGTGAGCAGTTTTATAGAGCTTGTATATAATTAAATAAAAAGATGGGAATTGGATCAGGAAATAAGAGAAAAATTTAGAATGAAAATACAGGCTAAATTAAGATAAAATTTGGAAATTTATTAAAATTTAAATTAGGTTTAAAAATATCAACTATATATATATATATATATATATATATATATATATATTATAGTAAATATAACAAGCTGATGATTATTCCGAGTTACCAGTAATTATTACATACATAATGTAAATTACATTACAAGTACAAAATATATTTTCTACAACAAAAATTAGAAATTAAAGACCACATCATTACCATCATCAAGTCCTGCTCGAATTACATTTATAATAAAATAATTTATAGAGGCTAAAATATGAGTTAATTCAAAGCAAATCAAGTTTTTTTAATGATAAAATTGTAATAGGGTTGAATTGTTGATTTATATGGCAATAAATTCTTTCTCTTTATTATTCATTCTACTTTTTATTCAGTGAGATGTATAAAACATCCCCAGAGTATGTTTAAATCTAAATCGCGAAATAGTAATATTATTTAATAATTTTAATTTCTATATTTCTAGCTTTCATTTTTGCTTTTCGTTACATAAATGATTTATCTTTATTCATTATATAAAAATTAGAAAACTTCTTGATATAATTATATTTAAAGATAGACATTTTATATTTACTGTAAAATAATAATGTATATCAATGCTTAACAAGTAAATCTCCTATTTTATATTCACAATTTTTAAAATAGGCAGAATAAATTGAATTCTTTGTGGACAATAATGATCAGTTATGACTTTTTTCCCCTCTTATAAAAGCATAAAATCCAAGTTCATGTCTTGTGTAAAAAAAAAATGTCACAACTATTCGTTATTTCTTGAGAAATATCTCAGGGAATTTTGAAAATTGAGATTTTGGATTAGAAGATGCTGGTTAAACGACGACATGCTATGGAATTTAAATATGTTCTAGGAAATTTCAAAAAGGTTTTGAAACTTTTGCCATCATTATAACATGAAGCCGGTTAACGAAATACGAAAACAGTTAAAAACGATTTATTATGCTTTCCGAATTTGTACTTGAGTGAATTTTAAAATACATAACAAATTTGGATTCTATCCATATAAATTTTATTTCCCTATTTTGTAGTCTGTTAGCAGAGAGAAATGAAATGGAATATCATTTTCAAAACTTTAATTCATATATTTAGCTAAAAATTGAAATTTCTGGAATGTTTTAACTGTAGAGGGAAACCAAAATCCTTCTCACACTTAACTAAATAAATGTTTTTCTCGAACAATTATATATATATAGAAACAAAATTAAATACTTTTCTATAAATTAGGACATGGAATGGATTAAAGGTATGTAAATATAATTAAATAAACGCAGGAAAAAATGAATAATGCTTAACGCTTAGAGAGAATTTTTCAATTCAAGTATAATCTTTTCCAGAAATTAGGCCTAACATATGATTTATTGCATTGCTATTATATTATTATTATTAAATAAACGAAGTACTTTCATTTATATATATATTTTAGCATTTTAAAAATGGCTTTCCTTTCAATAATAAAAAAATGTTTTTCTCACAAATGACTACGTTGTATTGTTTTCAAATCGAAATAAATTTTTGATGAAAGTCTTAGATTTTCCTTTTCAAGGATAAAATTTTTGTGAAAATGTCCAATTATCCAGCAAAGTTTTTAATGGATAAAAATTACATTAATTTAGAATAATTTATACATTATTTTACAAAACCATAAATTTTAGATATTTTTTCTTTAAATTCTAGAATTTTTTTTATGAACTCAATTGAACTACTGTATTTAAAAAAAGGTTTTTCCAAAACAACTTCATTCAATTTATATAAAATAAATATGCACGCATACTATTTTTT
The DNA here is from genome assembly GCF_947563725.1 of Argiope bruennichi. NCBI lineage: Eukaryota > Metazoa > Arthropoda > Arachnida > Araneae > Araneidae > Argiope > Argiope bruennichi. The sequence continues at coordinate 48,517,042 of NC_079151.1, forward strand.
GTCCTATACAATTAAAAAGAAACAGCCAAAAAATAAGATTGCTATTTCTATACGTTGAACGTATTTGCAAATACTGTGGAAGTTTATTATATAATTACTTGCAATCAATCATTTATTTTATCACAATCATTATTATGCATTTATCATTTATTTACATCATCATTTATGTAAGAGTTTATCATTTATGTAATTATCAATCATCATTATGCTTTATTTTACGTAACAACTTCTTAAAATTTTTATGTTCTGTATAAGTTACACTGCACTATCACATTTAAACAGGTGATATAATTGCAAATCTGAGTGTAGAGAAGTCTATTCATTTATATTTGCTGTTTATTGTGCAATAGATCATTAATAAATTCCATGTGTGTTATTAGTAAAGATTTTGATTTCATTCATAGAAAAAAATTGTTACATTTCTTATTTTAATTCATCTTTTTATCATTCATCTATATCGTTTGCGAAATATAATAAAGAGAACTGTATTGTTACTGAATATTCTGAAATAACAAGATTCTTTTATTTATTCATTATTATTTATTGTACATAGGAGTGTTAATAAATTCTATAATTATATGCTGCATATATATTGCGTTTGATTTTGTGCTTCGTATTATTTGATTGCAGCTGATAAATTTATTTAAATAAATATTTAAAAATTATCATATTATGAATTCCCTTTATTGTCTGCGAAAACGTATTTAAGTAAGAGATTAACAAAGAAACTGCATTTTTTGCAGCAATTTGAAACAATGAAATCTGTTTATGACTGGAAGAAACAGACGAAGTGTTAATTAATGAATTTTATTCTTTATACTTTCAAGGGAAATGTCATTTATCTTTTATGAAGATTTCTTTGTTAAAACTCATGAAGAATGCAGTACAGAGAACCTACTACGAAGGCAGAAAGTAGGAAAGAGAGACGTGAAAGCGTCCTACTTATATGATTTTTGAAAGGAATTTGTGGATTCAGCGTTTTTGATTCAGTGCGAAAAATAATAGCCCACGCAAATTAACAAGTTAATGATACAGTGAAGGAGGAACTTTGGATAATTTCTAAACTTCTAAAGATATATATATAATATGGATGGAGAAATGCTTGAAATGACCGGAGGAATTATTTTGTTTGAGTCAATAAATATATTTCTGAAAGTGTTACGAATTCTAGCTTTTTATGTATTCCCTCAATTCTTCCAGTTACGTTTTACATTCAGTATAAATTATTTAATTAAAAAAAATTATTGTCCTATGATTAAAATTGGCTGAGTTATAACTGTTGAACCAAAATAGGGGGTGCAATTTATTTTATAGATAAATTTGGAAAAGAAAAACACAGCGATGGGCAGTTTCCATTTGCAAACGACCCTTTAAGATCTCTGTTGAGGCTCCAAATTTATCTGTAACATTTGTCTAAAATAGGGATTTTCAAAGTTTGATAATTCGACCAGTTTCCGTCTCGGAAAAATGTAGTTTTCTCTCTTGTTTAAATTATTAACAAAAGAACCATGAATAATTACAAAATATTAAAAAAAAATAGATTTATGTAATGGATTTCGAATCCTGTCGGCTAAATAATATGTAACATTATTTTGGTTGAAGCAGAATTCAGGTTTGAAGACATAGAAGACGTTTTGCATTTTTAATTCTCTTTAATATCCATCCAGGAAAGTATAATTATTAACACGAAGATGCCGCGCAGCACAAAAGCTGAAGTAAGAAAGAAGAGCAAAAAGGGAATAAATGGACGAAACAAATGATCACTAATCTTATATAACATAGGATTTCTGGCCAAGTGCCAATGTGGTGACCTTTGACACCTTTTCAAGGGTACCGAAGTATCACTTTCATTTGAAATGTAATTCTGATGGCGCATTATTTTTTAGAGAAGAATTAATTAAACCGAAAGTGGAATTGGATCACGAAATAAGAGAATATTTTACTACGGTCTAAAATACCATTACGTTTATATATTAACAAAAGTAATATTTGCAAAATTTATATATTTAAATATTAACAATTAGTAACTAAGTGACAGGAATATTTTATTAAATATCAATTATCTGAATCTATCTACTATTCATTATATGAATTTCATGATTTATAAGAATTTTGAATTTATTTGATTATTATTAATTTGTATGATTTATATTCTTATGAATCGGGTACCATATAAAATTTATATATTTTTAAAAAATTGCTTTAATTTATTGAAACAATAGAAAATATTATTATTTCCGCTATTCAAAGCATTTTCCCAAGATTTTCATCATTCCCCATGTTTAATCTTTTTATGAGTCCGATAAAAACATTTTTGGAATAACGTTTATCTGTACGTTAATATGTTAATTTATAAAAAGACTGATTTAGAAGGACGAAAATTGCCATTGTACTTGAATCAAGATTTTATGTTAGCGAATAAAAAGCTTCACCATTCATGTTTGTGGATATGAGCAGAATAGCTTAAAACTTCAACGATATATGTATATGAATAAAATTTTGCACGTGGTTTTTACAGGACATAGATTGCGTGTTGTCTTTTTAGCTGTTTTATGCTTTATGTGCGTGAAGACTCAAAAATACAATATACTATATTCGTATGCCTTGGTTCATAAGATATTGATATGTATAAATCGTCTATTGAATGAGTCGGTAGGAATGAGATCCAAAATACATACTCGATTTTCTTTGTTTTCTTAGCAAAGATAGGCATGAAATGCCCTGAATAGTACCTTTGGCGACTAACTGCTTCACAGGCTGTATTAGTAATATTTAATTTCATTTAAATCTCTTATACATAACTTGTTTATGATTCCCTCCTCAATGTATATTTTTAAGTATCAAATTGTGATAAAGTCGCGTCATTTTAATAGCCTTGTTCTGTTTATTGTGTATATGAAGCTTCCCAATGGAATTAAGTCACATAACATTATAGAATCATTAAAAGCATAGTTATACGTATAATATGTTTTCGAATTATTTTACG